>NC_079450.1:17243103-17298103 GCF_903798145.1 Danio aesculapii | reverse complement strand
AAGTGCAGAGAATAGTGTCAAACGGTTGTGTGTGTATAGATTATCCGATTGCCAAATGCGGCGAAATTCCTAGATAACAGTAATAGTTTGAATGTGTTTACATTTTAAAATCGTATTATTGGTGTCCATGTAAATGTACTCATTGTTAACAAATACTTCTATTTCTGTCGGAATAAAACTTGCAAGTAATTCTGAACATTAACATGAACACCATGTATAAACTGTGGTCATGTTGACATTACACAATTTGATTATGAATTCATCTACTTTATTTCTAAAAATGCAGCTCTGTTTAATATTTACCATCCACCTAATGCCACTGAATCAACTTGAGGTGTTTTTCTTAAGGACACAAAGGTTTGAATTTACAATTTCATCATCCCGAAACCCAACTATCAATCACACAAGGTAGACTGAATAGAGCATGAAAAAAAGAAGGAGGAATGAATAGAAAAACTCACGTTTGAACAGCAGCACGTCGTTGCACTCTACCTCGTTGCAGGAGCAGATGTGGAAAGGGCCACTGTTTGACATCCTCTTTTTCATTTCGCACTTGGTGTTGTTGTTGTTCTCCACCATGATGCCATAGAGGGGCACGGTGGGGTCGTGGCATAACGTCTCGATTGTGTTGTTGTCGTCTTCACTCTTCCTCCTGAGGATACAAATATAAACATACATTGTGCTTAGGGGGATTATGCCATCCAAATGACAGATTTGTCAACATGAAAATAAATTTGGCTGTTATTTAAAATTCTCAATTGATTTTGACAAGAAGTGGCCTTTTCATTGTTACATCAGAAAACATAAGCACTTAGACACAGAAATGACCTGCTATTTTAACTGCACTGTTTACACAATTGAAAACAACCTAGAATTGACAGCACATTCAATTTTCACAATGTCAGACCCCCTAGTTTTTTGCGATTCCGTGATCGCTGAATCCAACACAAAATCAACGAAAAGTCGCAAATTTTTACGATAATGCAAAATTCTTACTTAAACGCAAAATAATCGCAAAAAATGTAAATAATCTCATAAACTTCAAATTCCAAACCATATAATCAAATTATGTTTATTTCAGTTTGCAATGAAATTGTTTAACATGACTTATAGACATTGCATACGCAGCACACGTGATATATTTAAGTGTCTCTCGAAAAATGACATCTCACCTGCGCCCTCACAATCATTACATTACATTACATTGTGGCCGGCAGGCAGTGTTTTGCAGCCTGTGCAGATGAAGCGCAGATGATTTACATGTAAAGTCAATGCAAAGATGCATTAGACATCCTGTGGCGCAGATTGGGCATTTTGTGCGTTTGACATGCTCTAGACTGCAAAAAAGTTTGAGCAAACATCTAAGTGGAACAGACAGAAAAGCAAGCAGCTTACAATGTTGGAGAGTGGTTGAAGAATGACGGTCTCTGGACTTGAACGAATTGAAAGACATTACTTGAGCTTTACACGTATGGCTGGTATTATGGTGTTCATGAAATCGATAAGTGATTTCGTTAAACTCTTTCCCTGCAGTTAACGAGAGAAACCCAAAATGATTCCCTGAGACGAGTTTTACGGCAATCCGTGTTTTAGGGGTATTACGGTAGGGGAAGCCCTAATGCATTTCCTGAGTGAGGTACATATCAGATGCTCTGTGGAGCAAGATCTGAGTCAGAGAAAAAGTTCAGGCATAAAAATTATACAGCCTTCCTTTGGCTTAACCCCTACCATTTTTACCAGTTTTAGATCTTGTCTTGACAAGAGATCAAAATAAAGAAGCTTTATTTTTATGATTTAGAGTCCTGGTGTCCTTGTTATTGTGTCAGATTGCACACCTAACATAGTAGGCTACCCAATATACATAATATACATAACATGATTTAAGATTTACCACATTATATATAAAATTTGTCCACAAATTTCTGGGAACTGCCGCCACAAAATCAGTCATTTTTATCGTGGAAAACACACACACAAAAAAAAAAATAGGCGATCTGCAATGTATTTCAGAGCAAAACAGGATGCTTGATGCTATTTTAACTGCATTATTACTAGACTGTAAGATATTAAACAATAATATCATGTTCCCTTTACATTTTGCTATTGGTTGTTTTTCTAGAATTTGATTAAAACCACAATTTCTTTTTTCTTTAGATCAACATATACTGGGTACTGACACTGTAGAGTTGTCAAAATTATTAACTTCGGTACCAATCAAAACTGCAATTAAAAAAATAATAATTCCAGCTAGCATTTGAGCACTGTTGAGCATTCTTAAACACTGCTGATTGGCCACTGTGATCACATGATCGACAGATATGACTGTGATTGGCTGTGATGGTCATAGCTTCACCATACAGTTCAAACATAGGCTGCGTCTTAATCAGCTCCCTTATTCAGTAGTCAGTGCACTGTTAAGTGAGTCAGCCATTTTAAGAGCTATTACAATTGTAACATTTTTCAAGCGCACCGTGAATTGGGGGCGCATTGATGCTCACTCAAGTTCTGAAGCATGAAACATGAATCACGTGAACCAAATCAACAAACTAATGGCAAACAAAAGATGTTTTGAATGAAAAACAAGTTAAGAACAATCTAGCAAATATTTATAATTGTTTATTGGTTGAAATGTTGTGGGTATATAAAACAATCTAATTATTTAGCTATAATGTACTTTTAAAAACTTTGCAAAATGAATATATTAACAAAGTTGCAGGTTTTTGCAGTGTCCCAATGTGTAGTGAACCAAGATAATCACTGCCCTTACCAGTGCCTGATATAGTGTACACGACCTAATGATACATGATCTTGTGAGCTAGGGAGCTGATTGAGATGAAGCCACAGATACATGGACACTGTAGTATTTGAAAGCCGCATTTATCAGCTAATCTGCCAGTGGATTGCTCATATGTCTGTTCGTAGACAGATCAGCTGATAGAAGCCGCTTTTAAATGTTTCAAGAACAAGCTCAACACTTAAATGTTAACAGGAAATGGAAATTTTTTAAAACTTCAGCATTGACTGGTACAGAATCAATACTTTTGACAACCCTAATAGAGACTAAGTGCATATATTATATTACAAGTGAATTATAATTTTGTGTTATTTTTAAAAAGATATTGCAATCTGTGAACAACACACATTGGCGGTTTGCTGTGCAAAGCAGATGTTTTACACTTGTGCGCACCAGATGTTTCACACTTGATATAAAGCTGCGGAAAAGGATGACTTTGACAGTGACGTACCAGATAGCCACACAGATCTCATCTGGACTCTCACAGATGGACGTGATGGTGCAGTTGCTTTCACAGGTGTCGTTGCCATTGCATTTGCTTTCCATCACATCACAGAACTTACACAGTTGAGGAATCCGAAAGGGACGGTTAAAAGGAAGATTTCCATCTAGGATAAAACACAAACAACATCAGATATAAAAACATCTTTTACATTTTACAAAGCTCATTTACATTATGTGAACCCTTGCAATAAAAATAAGGCATCTCGAGTGTGATTTTAAAAACCTGGAATTTTTTAATTATTCACTATGATGCTCTGTCAGATATTATCTATTATCTAGTATCCCAAAAGAAAGAAACTGAATTTGAATGTATTTCATCCATAATATCCATCTTATTCCTGCAGATATCCATCTTATTGTGCAGGTTTGTCTAAAACAACACCTTCTTTACTACCAAACAATGTAGTTATAGCTGAAGCCTGCAAAAGTTTGGTTTGTGCTATTGAGAAGCCATTGTTTTCTGTGCTGAGGACTTCGTTCAGTGTTTTAAACATTTATATTTGATTTCCAAAGTCACGCAAGTGCCTATTTCACATCCGTCACATCTATAATGAAGCTTTTTTCTCAAAAATGCTTTCATTTTTGTAAAACTTCTTACTGCTATTGAGGGAGCAAACAGAGCTGAATTTCAGATATCGGATGGATGTTTTCTTGCCGAAATACACTCTAAACGATATACCAATCGCAACAGATTGGGATATCTGACCAATCAGTGCAAAGTAGGCTCAGAGAAAGGCAAGGTTTAGAGTGACCTGATCCTTGAATGTGCCATTTTACATTTAGACACTGTAAAATTGATCACACTGCACTTTTGGCCCTATAGAATTTTATTTATACACATGCAAATATGCCAGACCGAAAACACAGGCTTGTGTAGTTTTTTTTGCGTGACACTGCATTTCATAGAAGTGAACTCTCACCTGCTAATACTGCAAAAAAAAGTTTTTCTTACTTAAATTTTTTGTCTTGTTTCTAGTCCAAATATCTACAAAATTTATAGTCTTCGATGCAATTTTCCAGACTCTTTTCATAAATTTTCATAACTCTTGTTTTAAGAAATAATATGCCAAAATTAAGTGAGTTTTTCCTCAAAACAAGCCAAATGATTAAAACAAACTGTCAAAAAGACAAAAAAAAAGCTAATTTTGCAGTGAATTTACATAATGTAAATGCATGAGACCAATGGAAGATCAAATCAATGGTAAGCATGTGAAGAGGAAGAAATAAGATCCTGGTGGACGAGTGATGATCTTAAATTGTGCTTCAATAGTTTTAACCATACCTTAGATTCAGTATCTATTGGTAGAAATTTCCTACATTTTCATATAATGTTGGAAATTGGCAGATTAACAACATTTCTTCATGATCAGATTCCAAAAGTCTCATTGTTTTATCAAAGCAGCAAGTGAACAATTCCATGCTAATGTCAAAAATGGTTTTCACCAAAAATAGCAAAACTCTTTCTAGGTTTTTTGAGTAGGCTTGTATTTTACCGTCGAGTAAAAACTAAAAAATGTCTCTGTCAGTTTTCAAACATTTATATTTGATTTACCAATGTCACGGAAGTGCCAATTGTCACATCTATAATGAAGCCTCATGAATGCAAAAATGTCAAATAAAAATCAATCATGTTTGTTCTATAGAGATCCAACTCTTATCCTTTTGATTAGCATTATTTCTATTGGTTCGTGCAGTTTAATTCACAGAATTTCTACAAAGCATGTTGTATACTGTAAACGCGCTAACTTTTTTGGTCACGTTTATTGTCCTCATCTAAAATATAAAAAATGTTTACAGATTGATATGACAGATATTTCAATATTGCTAACATATATTTTCTCTGTGAATTTATGTATTAAGTTTTTACTGCAAATGTTACATCCATAACAATGGAATTACTCAAATATTACCATATAAGTGTAATTTTAACACTGAAATGTTGCGCATGAGCTAATTTAAACAACCAACTTCCGTTCTAAATAAATATATATGATAGGGGTGTGTTGAGACGCCTAATCCACGAGACGAGACAAGAGATTGGGTTCGCGAGAACGAGACAAGGCAAGATTTTTTTCCTTAATGATGAAACATATGAATGGAATAGCCTTAGAATTTAAATATTTAGATTTATAATAGATTTAAGTGTTTTACTTTTTTAATTTTAATGAACATGCACATCATTTTATGTATGCAAAAGTTTTATATTAGTTTATATTGAATTCTATGCAATGAACATGTGAACACTGCAAAATATTTGTTAATATATAAATGGGAAAATAGGAAACTCTACTGACGGGCTTGTCCCCTATAGAATTTCAGAGTATTTACATAGTAGATCTTGATGGTCAATTCAGATTTTTGACACCATCCGTTTTTTTTGATGACTTTTTTTTATTTTCTTTTTGACAAGTTGTTTTGCTATAGTTTATGACAGAAAAGTTCTAATTTTGCCATTATTTAATCTAGGATTTTTAAACCAGTAGCTGTTTTAATGTCATGTTCATGGCATGATTTATGCATGTGATGTATCCAATAGCTTAATATTACTTTATATTACGGGGCAATGTTGCGCTCTCTCTCGTTAAACATGCTTAAATACTTGTGCTCATTCACCTCAGACGTGTGACTCACATTGACAAGTGAAAATCCAATCTACCTGCTTACACTGCAGACATGAGGTCACTTTATTACTGATAATAATTAATAATTGATATATAATACATGTTTAATAATTATTCATTTGTGTGGCTGCAGTTGTAGTTGCAGCCTCTGCTTGGACATGAATAACGCAGCAGCCTTTGAACTCCAGTGAGAAAAAAAAAAATGGTTACGTCGCATACACCCACCCGCCCAACCGAGTGACATGAGCAACACAGAGGCCAGCCTTACCAGATGTGTGCAAAGCAATTGATTTGTGGTTCAAATTCAATCCTGCTTCCAATCCTCTATGCTAATTTCACCCTCACGCTCCATCATGCTAACATCTCACGAGACAACTTTTCACCTCGATGAGAAATGTCGTCGCGATTTAACACCCATAATATACAATCTACGGGTTATTAAAGGTTTGTTGAACACATGCACCAAAATGCAAACAATTATGCCTGAATTCTGCCAGTTGAATACTTTAAACGTTTTGATTTTCAATTTAGTCATTTGTTTCCACTTATCCATTCTGACCACTTTATATTTGATAAAAAAATTATAACGTCATCTTTATCTGTCCTGTTTTCATCTCACGTTTTACAAAATGACATATTTTAGTTTAAGTGTAGGCGCTGAGGTCCACCTATTTTACCAATGTCTGCTCACTTTGAAATGTCAGACCTTGCCACTGATCTAAACAAAAAAAAGTCAACCTCACTAACTTCTGACCATCATATCTGATCAAACGAAGGAGTCTAAGATGTGAAAAATCTGTATAAAGTCAGTACATCTTCTACTGCCCTTGAATGAAGTCCTAAGAGACCATAAAAGAGTGCGAGATGAAATGCTGGCTGCTTCTACCATCAGATAGACATGCTGCTCTCTCTTTTATCTGCCTTCCAATGCTCTGTTTGGACCTGCTTTCCTCTTTTCGTCTTGTCAGGTTCCTGAGACTCTGACCTAAATGCACTGATGCGATCAAGCAAACACCAGCACACAGAGACCAAGCGGCGTCAAACTCCTGTTTTTGAGAGCGCACTCTGACATCAAGACCTCAGATCAGTGGAAAAGTTATGCTTCTGCCACCGGTTTAGTCTGTACATCTGGAAACCCAAAAGGTGAGCTCAAAAACACACACTTACTTTGGTGACTCATTTCTAAGAGTGTATGGTTTCTCAATTGCAGTGTGCCTGTATTTGGCCAATCCATAAGAAGTCGTTAAACTGCATTACGTAATTTGTTAGCTTAGCTGCTCTTTGGAGTACCACACACACCTCCTAGACTTTCCTGTGATAAAAGGCCACCTTGGCTCTATGGGACTAAAAGGGGCACCGGTCATTCAAACACACTGAAAGACACAGAGGACAAGCTGTACAGTAAGTCCAACTGAAATTTAAACGCATTAATCATACGGCAAACACATTAAAACAGCACTGCTCTGTAATAATACTCTAACAGAAAGAGGTTTAGTGGGGGAAAAATTAAGAAATAGGCTTATGAAAACTCATTTATACCAGCGTCTTCATTTAAAACTTTACAACACTGTGTTGTTAACCTAATGCAAAGAGAAAACATAAAAATGATAGGTCATTTTAATTATTAATAAACAACAGAACTAGAGCTGCACAATATACAGTTGATGTCAGAATTATTAGCCCCCCTGTTTATTTTTTCCCCAATTTTTGTTTAACGGAGAGAAGATTTTTGTTTTTAACACATTTAAAGGCTTAACTAGGTTGATTAGGTTAACTAGGCAGGTTAGGGTAATTAGGTAAGTTATTGTATAATGTTGGTGTGTTCTGCAGACTATCGAAAAAATAAAGCTTAACTAATAATTTTGACCTTAAAATAGTTTTAAAAAAATTAAAAGCTGCTTTTATTCTAGACAAAATAAAACAAATAAAAGAAAAAATATTATCAGACATTCTGTGAAAATGTCCTTGTTCTGTTAAACATCATTTGGGAAATATATATATATATATATAAAAAAAAAAAAGTTTAAAGGGGGGCTAATAATTCTGACTTCAACTGTACAGTTTCAGCATCAATATCACAATGTGCGAGTCCGCAACAGTCACATAGCAGAGATCTGCAATTACAATTGACAAGACATGATAGTTAACAAAATAGTGGAGCCATTTTAAATTTTAACCTTAGAGTGAAAGTTTATTTGCAAATGATTTTAAGGCCTGTGATCAATTTAAACCATTTGGGCACAATAAATTAAACGCTTGTACTGTAGCCTAAAGTGTACATTATATAATTATTTACTCTATGAAAATGATACATGGTTATGTTGTTGTTGTTAATTTACAATGGTTATTAAATTTGTTTCTGAATGAAGAAAATCATAAATCATTGTCTTTTTCATTTTCATAAATCATTTTGAATCTTCTCTCCTTTGTTTTGAACTTTGCTTGTCATTTTTAAAATTGGCCTATATTTTATGCAGAGACACTTTCCTACAGCAATCAATCCAAAATTGATCTTAAATTATGAATTATTTACAAGCTATTCAAGTCATCTGGTCAATATGTATTTATATCGCAATATATAATGCAGTAAATTAAAATATTGCAATGCCGGTTTTTTATAATATCGTGCAGCCCTAAATAGAACCATATGTAAATAATACTTTAAAAACACTGATTCAAAGACATTTCAATTAGACTTGCACTATGTATTGGTAAAATACTATTTAACATCCAAAGGTTCCAAACCAGTTTTTAAGTAAGATATCTAGAAGTAAATTAGAACCCTGTAACCCACAAGTGTTAAACTCAAGACCCACGTATATGGAGCCAGATCAGTCTCAAAAATAATACATTTACAAAATATAATTCATACATCCACAACACAATTCACATTTACAAAATCCAATTTGTAAGTTTAAAAGACCATTCAAAAATACACAAATCTAATTCACAAATTCAAAACAAGATTCATAAATGCACAAATCCAATTTGTAAGTTCAAAACATGATTCATAAATACACAAATTCATTCAAAAGTTCAAAACACGATTCATAAATACACAAATTAAATTTGTAAATTCAAAACACGATTCATAAATACACAAATATAATTCTTTAGTTTAAAACACAATTCATAAATACAAATTGAATTCATAAGTTTAAAATAAGATTCATAAACACACAAACTGAATTCATAAGTTTAAAATAAGATTCATAAACACACAAACTGAATTCATAAGTTTAAAATAAGATTCATAAATGCACAAATCCAATTCATTTGACGAAAATTTATGATTTTTACTTGTGAATTCATGAATTCTGTGTTTGTAAATACAAATTGAATTTTGTAAATGTGAATTGTGCTGTACATGTATGAATTTTATTTTGTAAATGTGTTATTTTTGAGACTGATCTGACTCCATATCATGGGCCAAAACTAGCCCACCATATCATTGTATGTGGCCCTTGAGAGCATATGATTCACACCAGATTCAAATTCATGCAAGTAGAAAATGAATGCAATCTGGGCAGCATGAATGATAGTTTGAATTTGTCTAATTTGTTTTGTCCGTGCAAGTTCAAGTTATCAAATTAAAAACTAAAGCTGAACATTTGTGTCAGAAGAAAAGCATCTAAAAGATTTAAAGCAAGTGACATGGTGCTTCATTTTTGATGTGAAACCAGCATTATAATAAAAGTCCATCTTACTTTATATCATATATTGAAAATAAACTACATCCCCATAATGCATGTTTGTAGTGCGATCGAGCTCAAAATTATTTAAATATTCATAGTTCTGCTTCTCTCAAATGTAAAAAGTTGGCCAAAGGGAATGACTACTGATATTATTTGTCTTTCTTATTTACTTTGCTGGAGTGATGTGGGTTTCTTAACTTGATTAACGTATTCATTTTAAAATAACCATGAGAAGTAACATCTATTTTACATTTATGCATGTATTTATTGGTTACTTTAATATGTTATGATATAATAAAGAGACAATTATTCAACAATATGTGAAGGAGTAGTAACATTTATACAGTACTACAGCCTTTTGAGGGTGGCCTAATGTGGCATAATGTGGCCCTCAATAAGTGGCCCTCGGTGAAAATGAGTTTCAAGAGTTCACAATTAGATATTGTTTGACGACGCTATTAGCACATTTGGCATGCTGTCCCGGGAGAGAACCCTAAGCTCAGAGATAATTGAATCCAGGGCTCCCGCCTGGTCAGAAAGCATATAAGGAAGGTTTCGAGACCTCCCCCTAGTAAAAGGAGGAAAAGGAGGAGATGGGGTAAAGTGGGAACTCTTCCAAAACGAAGATAAGGCAGTAGAGTGAAATCGGTCTATTTATTGTACGTTTGGATCAATCTATTTGGATTATTACTGATTACATATGAGAGTCCAGCGGCGATCAATCATATCACGTGCTCCTCTTGAAATTAGTTTGAAAAACTTCACTTGACACCTCTGCTGTAACCATTGACTTCAATCATATTTTTACAATAGTGACAGGTTTTCAACATTCTTCAAAATATCTTATTTTATGTTCCCTCAAAATCAAATTGGTTTGAAACAAGTGAAGCGTGAATAAATGATGGCAGAAGTTTCATTTTTGAATGAACTATCCTTTTAACAAAGTACAGTCACTCACTAATCGCTGTCAGTGTGAATGCCTTTCAAGATTAAACTGATCGAAAATTGGTCTACCAGCAGTAATCCCACATTTCCAAATCCTACACAGACAAAGCAGTTTGACAACACGGTGGAAAGACAATCACAAGACCTCTGACCCCCATTTTCCCTTAACTCAGCTCTCATTCCTCAATCTGTCTCCAGAACAGGTGACCCGTCTGAGGAAGGAAGCACAGATAGAGCGGATGTGTGGCTTTTCCTTCCACTGCCAGAATAACAGCAAGGACATTTCAACTGAAGAAACAACCAACCCACCCATCACTACCCAAACTAACCTTTGCAATACTAATAAGCCCATATTATTAGTCGATGCTTGTTGGACTTTCAAATTACGCCCGAGAATAAACTACACACTCCAGTCAGCGCTGGTTAAAGGTCAACACATTTTTATGGCATAATGGGTTTGGCTTGACTGCAAATTGCAACTTAAAACTACAAATATGATAATGTCTTGCCTTGTGATCCATCCACTGTCGTTTCTAGCTGCTTTAACTTTGTCTTTGGAGAAGGGCAGATAAAGCAGGACTGTGTGCCCTTTAGGTCTCTGGTTCACTGGAGCGAGCCAAGAGGGGATTGTGTCAGCCACGAGGATACGAAGACAAATATGGTCAAATCAGATGCAGCCATTTTGAGGTTATATGACCCCTCTTCTCATCCAGAGATAGCTATTTTTGAGCTCTCGGTCGCAGAGGCCCAGAGAGGCTTCAGTAAACATAAGCTCAGATTCACAACCTTCATCCACTAGCCTGGGTCTCAGACAGCTTCATGGGCCTACAAAGAAGCTTTTTTACTCCGTGTGCTCTGCTCACTGCCTCTTTATCTACTGTCCAGCCAGCCTGGATAACATTATATACTGCAGAGCCATTACCTCACACTATTTCCTTTGGACAGTATTTATAATGTGTGTTTAAGAAATATAAAGCTAGGGATTTTTTTTATAACTTAAAATATGTGATTCTTATCTAGAGGCCCAATAGGGAAATTACTTGCACCAATTTGGAGCTTTAAATGATCCTCTTTCAGATCTGAACAGGGTTTGTATAATGCCATTTAAAGACTATGTGAGACCTTGGACCAAGTCTCACGGTCTTATGATGCACAGGAATATTCAAAGTTATTGATTTTACTTTATTTTGTGCCAAAAAGCATTGGAATCAGCGTTGTCAGATTGGAAATGTCAAAGAATCGTACCAGAACCTCAAAATTATTGTATTTGAAGTAAAACTATCCTTCACGACTCAAACGGAGAGTATACAGATATTAATAATTGATTAATTGATTAGTAATATGCATAGCTAAAAATGTGCAATTTAGACAATTGTAAAGGTGATTTACTCAGTATTTTGATCGTTTTGAATCCTCAGATTCCAGAATTTTACTAGTTATTATCTTAGTCAAATCTCGCCATAGCCTAACAAACTATACATAAATGGAAAGCGTATTTTTTCAGCTTGCAGATGACATACAAATCTCAATTTCCAAAAATGGAACACTTACAACAGGTTTTGTTTTCCAGAGTCACAAATACCACATGATAAGCAATCCAGATTAGTGTAACAAGTTCTATTTAGCTAACTACAGTGTGTTTACTCAACTAGATGACAAACAGATGTGGGACACATATTTTATGTTTACACAGTGGTAACCTAGAGGTTTAATCAGTCTTTTTTTGTCCACTTTTGGCTTTCCTAATTTCCCAAGTCTACACTAAAATATAATTAGATAGAAAGTTGTTTGTATATGGCGTGCTGTCCGAGAGGATTGCATCAAGCTTCGAATTTTGAACCAGACCTGAAGTACCCCAACTTTGGTTGAGATAAGTCTGATATAAGTGAGGAGATGGTGGAGGAATACTGTCAACTGTTAAAGGACAGGGGTGAGTCTGTTGGCTACATATATATATATATATATATCTTAATAATTATGCCATGAAAGCACAATATCATTGAGAAGAGGGTCTATGGGTGTACAGTGCTTTTGGTGAAATTAACTTGCAGAATTCACACATGAATGCAAAAGGGGAATATGGCACATTATATGGAGAGCTCCAAAACTACACTGAATACTCTGGTTTTGTGTTAGAATCTGGAATGGCATGAGAACATTTTCTTCAATTCAAACAAAATAATTTCAGACAGCAAAGTTTAAATACTCTCAGGAAAATGTCCTATAATGTAGAAGAATTTGGTCAGCAGCAAGAAGAGTGTAGGTGTTTTTTTAATGCTTACTATTTTACAGTCTGTTTTTGCATACATACTATGTACTTACCATAGTCATTGCATGAACCAGGTTATAACTTGGTACTATCCCCAAACCTTCCCCTGAACATAACCTTCACTCATGCTGTTTTAAAGAATTCAGCACTTTCTTAGGCAAATAGAATAATACTGTCAAAGACGTCAAATTTTAATGCCTGTTTGAACACATTTGACCACGTGTATTTGTATTTAGTGTGTTTTGATTGGACAGTTAAAACTGCATCCTAATGCCTCACATAAACATGGCCATATGGAGTATCCAGACACACTCACTGGCCACTTTATTAGGTACACCTGTCGGACTGCTTGTTAACGCAAATTTCTAATCAGCCCATCACATGGCAGCAACTCAATGCATTTATGCATGTAGACATGGTCAAGACGATCTGCTGCAGTTCAAACTGAGCATCAGAATGGGGAAGAAAGATGATTTAAGTGACTTTGAACATGGCATGGTTGTTGGTGCCAGACAGGCTGGTCAGAGTATTTCAGAAACTGCTGATTTACTGGGATTTTCATGCACAACCATCTCTAGGATTTAAAGAGAATGGTCCGAAAAAGAGAAAATATCCAGTGAGTGGCAATTCTGTGGGCGCAAATGCCTTGATGCCAGAGGTCAGAGGAGAATGGCCAGACTGGTTCGAGCCGATAGAAAGACAACTCTAACTCAAATAACCACTTGTTACAACCGAGGTATGCAGAAGAGCATCTCTGAATGCACAACACGTCCAACCTTGAGGCAGATGGGCTACAGCACCAGAAGACAACAGTAGATTGGAAAAACGTTGCCTGGTCTGATGAGTCTCCATTTCTGCTGCAACATTCTGATGGTAGGGTCAGAATTTGGCATCAACAACATGAAAGCATGGATCCATCCTGCCTGTATCAATGGTTTCAGGCTAGTGGTGGTGGTGTAATGGCGTTGGGGATATTTTCTTCACTAACTTTGGGTCCATTAGTACCAATTAACCTTTATGTCAACGCCATAGCCTACTTGAATACTGTTGCTGACCATGTCCATCCATTTATGACCACAGTGTATCCATCTTCTGATGGCTATTTCCAGCAGGATAACGCACCATGTCATAAAGCACGAATCATCTCAGACTGGTTTCTTGAACATGACAATGAGTTCACTGTACTCAAATGGCCTCCACAGTCACCAGACCTCAATCCCAATAGAGCACCTTCGGGATGTGATGGAACAGGAGATTCACATCATGGATGTGTAGTCGACAAATCTGCAGCAACTGCGTGAGGCTATCATGTCAATATGGACCAAAATCTCTAAGGAATATTTCCAGTACCTTGTTGAATCTATGCCACGAACGATTAAGGCAGTTCTTAAGGCAAAAGGGGATCCAACCCAGTACTAGTAAGGTGTACCTTATAAAGTGGCCGGTGAGTGTAGGTAAACTGACTGTACAAAACACAACAGCAAAGACTAAGCACTATTAATTATAACATTGACTATTAAATTTGACTTACCTACAATATCCAAAAATGTGTTTGAGGTTATGTGCATGATGCAAGACCGGATGAGCTTAAAATAGTATGTGGGCACAGGGCGGACAATAAACAAAAGTAACATTTCTATGTAAAGACACCATCAGGGAAGGCAAGTCTTTTACCTGCATACGGGGGCGCTTGATGCTACTTGTAATCCCTAAAACAAGTGGGACACAACTCTTGCACGTGGCTGAAACACAGCAGCACACACTGCCCTAGTGTGTTTCAGCAGTGGAGTGTGCAGAGCTACATGCAGCCAAGCAAGCCTGGAAACAGGAAGTGGCAAAGATGTAGCCGGACATCTGGAAAATATGATTTCTCCAAGAAATATCCGTGTTACTCCACCAAACGCAGCAAATGCCAGCACAGTGCGACAAACATATCCTCCTGTATAATCACAGGCGTGAGGTGGGGAGGAGTTCAGTGAGTGTAATTAGTGTCTAAAGAAACCTGTAATCACAGAGGCTGAAATTAATGACAGGACAGAAAGAGATAAACAATTTATGCCAGTGGGAGGAAGGATGCAGCGCTGTTTGAACGGGAAGAGCGTCCTGCGCGCACTGTCAAACACTTCCACTACAACTGAAAAGACAAACTTGTAATGTTTTTCAGCTGTCAGCTTAAAAGGGCGTTTCCTTATGTGCGTGCACACACACACACACACACGCACGCACGCACACACACACACAATACAAAAGCCTACATAAAGGAAATAACACCAGAAACAGTCTGATATTTGCCAAGTCATCCATTAGAATACAGGAATAGTGATGATTCCCTTGCATCTCAAAAGCTAAATGAGACTGAATATAACAATCAGCTAAAAACTGCCAATAAAGTACCAACTTAATTTATATTTTAATTCATTTAACTTCCTTCATCTTAGTCTTTTTATTCATCGGGGGTCGCCACAGCGGAGTGAACCACAAACTTATCCAGCAAATGTTTCACACATGCCCTTCCAGCTGCAACCCAGTACTAGGAAACATCCAAACACACTCATTCACATACAAACAATTCACCTACTGTATAGCGCTTGTCTTTGGACTGTCGCGGAAACCAGAGCACCCGGAGAAAACCCGCACAAACACGGGGAGAACATGCAAACTCCACACAGAAATGCTAACTGACCCAGCGGCGACCTTCTTGCTTGAGGTGACAGTGCTAACCACTGAGCCACAGTTTTGCCCTTAATTTATATATTACACTGAAAAAATATGATTAATTGGATTTACTAATTATTTTTGAGGTAAGTGGTTGCAAACTTAATGTTCAACTTAATTTGTTTAAATTCAGCCCATATAAATAGTTTGTAACGATATATATTTTTAAGTGCACTATCATTCTAAACAGATAATTCTAAACTAACTAACTAACTAATATATATATATATATATACATATATATATATACATACATAAATACATACACACACACAGTTAGGTTGGCTCTATACACCAGCACAATAGATTTAAAATGGAATGAACAAGATGTGCTTTAACTGCACTGAAAAAAATGATTCAAAGGTGATTACTTGGATTTATTAAAAAATTAAGTTGAACATTACTAAATTTGATTTGTTTGTTTAAATTCAACACGTATAAAGTGTTTGCAACAATTTTGCAGACATCATTTTTTTCAGTGTGTCAGCTTAAATTTGAGGGCATTTCAAATTATCATTATCACGTGAACGGTGTAGGAATTACAACAGTTTGCCTATGTGCCTCCCACTTGTTAAGGGTCCAAAAGTAATTGAACAATAATAATCATAAATCAAACTATATATATATATATATATATATATAAATAAATAAATAAATAAATAAATAAATAAATATATATATATATATATATATATATATATATATATATATATATAAAAATAAATAAATAAATAAATAAATAAATATATATATATATATATATATATATATATATATATATATATATATAGTGCTCAGCATGATTGAGTATACACCAAACATATTTAGAAATTTAAAGATAATACAATTAAATTCAAGCAAAAATTGCAAATAAATTACAATACAAAATTACAATTACAAAAAGTACAACCTATAGAATTTCAACTACATTTTATTTTTTGCTTCTCTTGATTTTTCCTCTTTTTGTTAAATTTGTATTTAATATTTTTCTATAACATAAATTTAGGTGTACTCATTTTTGGACCGTTATGGTAAGTTATTTTGTTAGATAAGCTCCAGATTTGGCTTCAGTACTGACTAATCTATATGTTTCTGCACACATATAATAATGTTAAGCTGCCTATTAAAAATGTGGATGTAAAAGATAGATTTGTGAGGGGTGTACTTATTCTGAGCACTGTATACAGGACGTCAACTTCACTACACAATGGCACACATATAACGGTTTGATGACACCTACCAAGTCACTGATATCAATAACACAGACGTGCAAAGTTTAGTCGGCACAAGACAATAAAACTGCATATTGTGAGGCTGATGTCATCTTGAAACACCTGAGCGAATATATTGCTTCTTACGTAACTCTTGAAAACTGCAGAGGAAAAAACAGTGTTGAAGTTGGCTATCACTGAATGCGATCACCTGTTGCACGCATAAAAAGTAAGCAGCCGAAAAACAAACGCTCCACTATGGGCAAAAGAGCCACAGCAGGTGATAAACACGCAAAACGCACACATTCACACAAGTAAAATACCTGGAAACTTAGGGAGCGCGCGATAGGTGTCAAGACTTTAACTCACCGACTCCGCGCTGATCCACAACAACTGTAGAAATCAAAAAAGTCCACCAGCAGAGCACAGAAAGCCGATATCGCTCCATTAGAAACGCAGTCGTGCCCGTATCCCTCGCATTAATGTGAATGTAATCAAGCAGGCGTTTTTTGAGCAGAAAGAGTGGTGATTTTATCGTGTGATCCGGACTGAAGGAGCGCGTCTCATTCTGCTGGAGTCAACAGTCACAGTGAGGGAATATGGGCTTCAGTCAGTCACTTCTGCTCGAAACAGGAAATCTTTCCGAAAGGGCAGGACTTTCCTCCGTCTCCCTCCCTCTAACACAGCCTTTACTACAGTCTGTTATTATGCATATGCCTTCACTTCTAATTTTATTGTGTAGGACTTTAAATAATACGTTGACGGTATCATCGTGGGATTCGAGTCGTTAAAAGACGATGGATAGACTGCAACGCGACGCTCTCCCTTGTCTGAAGCGGTTCCCTCATGACATTTTTGATGTGGTGATATGTAGTTATTATGTCTATATTGCTCACGTGCGTGTGCGAGTGTGTTGGTGAGTGCGTGAGTGCGGTTAGACAACATCGAGTTTGAGTAAAATGTATTTTTTGTTACTTATTGCAAATATAAAAAAGCTTTTTTTTATATAATAGGTCTGACAAAAATGTGATTTATTTTTAGATAATTTTAGGCAACAAAATATAAACTTTAACTTCAGAAGAACAATACAGCTGTTTTTGATGTAATAATTCAATCAAAACAGATGAAATAAGTTATTCTGACAAACTAACTTTTTATCATTGGTTATTTGAAATTTTACGATTATTTTTTCATAAGTAAATATTTATATTTTACTCAAAACCATTACTAGTAAGTCAGTAAATCCAGCAGTTTTTCCAGATTTTTCCAGATTTTAACCTCAGAGGAATAATAAAGTATTTGATGTCATAATTCAATCAAAACATTAGTAATTCAGACAAACTAACTTTTCATCATTTGTAATTTTGAAATATTATATATTTTTTCATTAAATAAATATTATTTTACTCAAAACAATTACTAGTAAATCAGTAAATCCAGGAGTTTCCTAATTGTTTTCAGACAACACTAACAAACACTGACAGACTAACTTATTTTTATTTGTAATTTTGAAATAGTATATTTTTGAATAAAATAAATATTAATATTTAACTTGATATAACACGATAACTTCAGAAGAATATTAAAACTTAATTTGATGTAACAATTCAATCAAAACAGATAAAATCATTAGTTATTCTGACAAACTTTTAACAAACTTTTTTATCATTTGTAACTTTCAAATGTTATGATCATGTTTTAATAAAATATTAATATTTTACTCAAACCCATTGCAAGTCAGCAAATTCAGCAGTTTTCCAGACAATTTTAGACTATCAACGCTTAAACATTAGAAGAAAGTTAAAGCTTTATTTAATATAATGAGTCATTCATTCATTTTTATAATTTGTTATTTTGAAATGTTATGATCATTTTTAAATAAAATAAATATTAATATCTTACTCAAACTCATTACAGTAAATACAGCAATTAAAGACAACACAATATCAATGCTTTAACTTCCGTAGAATAAAGCTGTATTTGATGTAATAATTCAATCAAAACAAATAAAACCATCAGTTATTCTGACAAACGTTCAACAAACCTTTTGTAAGTTTGACATGTTATGAACATTTTTAATTAAATAAATATTAATATTTTACTCAAACCCATTACTACTAAGTCAGTAAAGCCAGCAGTTTTACAGATCATTTTTAGACTTTTTTTAGACAACACTTTAACTTAAGAACAATAAAGCTTGATGTAAGAATTCAATCAAAACATTAGTTATTCTGACAAATTTGTATCATTTGTAATTTTGAAATGTTATGATTATTTTGTAATAAAATAAATATTAATATTTTACTTAAAACCATTACTAGCAAGTAAGTAAATCCAGCAGTTATCTAATTATTTTAGACAAATTTTTAGACAACACAATATTAATGCTTTAACCTCAAGAATAATAAAGCTGTCTTTGATGTACAAATTCAATCAAAACAGATGAAAACATTAGTGATTCTGACAAACTAACTTTTATCATCTGTAATTTTGAAATGTTACTTTTTTTATAAAATAAATATTAATATTTTACTTAAAACTAGGCCGAATATATTGTTTCAGCATCAATATCGCAATGTGATCCTTTGTAATAGTCACATCGCAATATCTGCAATGTAAAGTTTATTCATCCCTTTGAGTTGAGTGGAATTATAGCTGACTAAGAACCATACTGTTGAGTGATTGTGAAGTTTAACCTTAATAGAGTGAAAGAGTGCTTGTTTGCTTTGTTTTTAAGGCCAATGACTGCAACATTTCAAGTGCATTTAAATTTGTGTACAAGAAATTATAACAATGAAAATTAATTGCATTTATCTTATATACAATAAAGACTATGCAGTTTTATTTGCTTACATTTGATTATCAGAAGAAGAAATCAGAATATTAAATTTATAGTCTAATACATTTAAAACAAAATGTAAAAGGATTTAAAACAAAATCCTATATGCAGATTATCTGGCCTACAAAATCCTCCAAGTCAATATAAAATTTTGAGCTTTTTGCAAATTTGTCAAATTTATATCGCAATAAATATCACAGAACAACAAAATATTGCAATGTATAATTTTTCCAATATCGAGTAGCCCTAATCAAAACCTATTACTAGTCAGTAACCCCATCAGTTGCTACTAATGTTAGATTTAGGTTTTGCCTCATACATTAGATACAGTAAAGACCGACTTAGATTTAATTATGTGTAACAAAAAATACCAACAAATCTTGTCAAGCATATAATAAACTTTATATTTATTATAATACATAGTTGTTATCAAATGACTATATTAAACAACCTATTGAGAAAAATATTACTTAATTGCCATTTTAAATAGTTTAAACAGTTTTGCGGATTTGTCAAAAATAAATTTTTATTTGTAAAAAAAAAAAAAGTAATCAAATATCATGTGACCATTTATTTTTTTATATATTATTACAGGACAGAATGAATATTAATTAACATTTTGACTTTAGATTGATAAGAGTTATGATATCTTACTTTTAGACACTTCACTCAAAAAATGCCGGGTTGTTGTTGTTCATGTGCCCATACTTGACATATTTTTTAGAGCGTAGAAATATATTTTATTATATAATAATTACAAATTTATTTATTTAAAAAGCAAAAATTTATGCCACCATTTACACAATATGTCTATTAAAAGCTATCAGATCTCTTCAAACAGATGCACAAGTTTGGTGTTAACTTGAGCAATCATTATTGACTAAATTTAAATACAACAGCAGTCAGTGGGTGGTCCTAACAAGCATATGGTATGTCCATGGCATAGATAGCTAGGTAAACAAGCATGCACATGTGTTCATGTGGCCCCCACAAACAGTTGCTGCCCTGTAATCATTATACCATAGCACTTGTTATAGTGGACAACCTAAGTGATCATTAGCCATGTCAAGCATCAAGTTTAAACCATACCACGTTACAATACAGCTGTCTCTGTCAGTGATTTAAACAGTAGGCCTACATAAGAACCATAAGCCTTCTGTTTTTTTAATGATTTTCTTTTTAAAGGCAGCTAATGAAAGATTGAATTATGTGATGTCTCAATATTTAAGGCAATCCTGAGGCTTGTTTGTTGGATGGAGTAGAAAGATGAGTCTGAGCATGCATAGTAGTTTGCAGGCCACCACAGCAGATGTAAAGAGAGATAGAGAGCAAGAGAAGAGATGAAGAAATCACAAACAATCCAGCACATGATGCTGTCAGGGGTTGCAGACCAACATAGTGCAGCATGTAAAACATTTACAGTTGGGGCTGCCAAGATCTGAGAATGACTGATTATTGTTTGCATATGACTATGTTGAAATCTTTCTGTGGATTTATATAACAGCGCTAAGAGTACAGCCAGGACTCTCAGGACACTTTATCCTCTCTGAATATTTCATCACCTCTTTTACCCATCGCTAATGTTAGCGCTTCTATCTAAAGAGGTGTTCGCACTAAGTGATCTGAAACCACTTTTTCAATGCTAGTGATTTCTGGCACGTTCAGCTATATGATAAATGTTGCAAGTACAGCATGCAATGATGCACAGCGATGTTAGAAAACATTCGTTCATACACTGATGATCCATTCCTGCAAGTTATAAACGTTCTCCTCTAGAATCTTAAAGAGATGGTTTATCCATTAATGAAAATTTGCTGTAAATTTACTCGCCCTCAGGGCATCCAAGATACGCAAGTTTTTGCTTCATTGGAATATTAAAGACTGACTTGAAGTGCTGCTGCTGCAAAACCACACTGTGTGAACTTTCATTATAGCTGCCTGTCAAAAAGTTATTAAAAATTTAAAAGGATCACTAGCAATCAAGCAAGAGACAGCTTGTGTAGGCCTACTGTTTAAATCACAGTGCAACAGGAATTCTGCATTCCAGAATGTTATAAATGCACCCAGAAGCATACGCCAAGGCTATGGATTAAAGGTAATAATGACGAAAATATTGTTTAGTTTCATGTCCAGGCCAATATTTTCGCTATATAAAATCTCATTGTGTCCTTTGGGGCCATAGGTATTCACTTGGTTCAGAGTTTTTGACCAGTGCTGGCTGACATTTACTTGAGATTAATGAATCATTAAGGGCCACAATTTTAACCTCTTTTCACTCATTTATATTACGAAATATGTGATATTGGGATTCTTAAATATGTGTAATAGCATGTATTTCCTTGTTTAAAGTGGTGGTCCACTATGATATCATCACTTTACTTGACGTGTAATGTAGATGTGTGAACATAAATAACATCTCTGAATGCACTACACTCAAAGTTCAATGCAAACAGAGACATTGGCTTTTACAGAGTTCGCTTAGCAAGGCCTACAGCGAACGATGTTTGGGGACTACAAAAAATACATTGGGGCTGGTGAGATGCAGTTACGCACATTCACCATGTGCATACACCATGCACAGCAATGGGGCATGGCCAGAGGCACTGTAATGTTATAGCAGAGAAAGCTAAAATGCTGTCTAAACGCTGCTATTTCCACAGAGCTTGTTCTGTTAATGTATTTGAGCTTCCAAAGGACACGACATAAAGAGAGAAGTGCTTACAATTCAATTTTAATTAATTTCCAGAGAATTACAATAAATATATGGCTAGAATTTGACAAAGGAGAGCTTCCACAATCTCCCAGTTCAGTGCTGGATTCGGCTAAACCATCCTCCGACTGAAGAAGCTGTGGATCGTGAGCGACAACCTGTAAGTATTTTTATTTGTTAAAATTTATCAATTACATGCTCAGTTTCTTGCATTAGCGGTTTGCTGTAGCAAGGATGTAAATAAGGATGTAAACAACAAAAAATTCTGTTTGGCACCGTTAACTCATTAGCTATAAATTCATATTTATCAGTCAAACCGCTGTAAAAACACACAATCTTCACCAGCGCTGCAGTGTCTCTCTATGAGGCCACATTCTCTGCGTTCTACATCTCAAATAACCAACTCGCAAAAGATAAGAAAACGTTTCATATTACTTACACATGCTTATTCTGAATATATGACACTTGGCAGATTTTATTTTAGAGAGTGGGTGTGACGTTCAACTGTGTAATCTTCATTTTCTGTCTGATTCAAGAAAAAAACGTTGCGGCTAACAGCTTCTCCGACTGACTACACAGCGCAAAAAAGTGCATGCTTGAAGCTGTGTGACGCTTCCTGGTGAAGAATCACAGCACATTATGTTAGCTGACCAATCAGAGCCTCTTGAAGGCAGGCCTTTCAGAGGATCTAGGAAATATGACAGTCGTTTTCATGTTAGCTAAGTAGCTGTATATAATCAAAATAAGATATATGAAAACATAACTTGAATTTCTAAACATGAAGCAAGAGCACAGATTGCTTTGCATCTTCTAAACACAACCAAGCCTTAAAAATACACTGTGAACCCCCTCTTTTAACAACTCGATCGTATAATCATTATTATCAGTCTTTTTCCATAATTTTTTATGTTTTGTAATTATGTTTTATTAGTACTTACGTGTATTAAATATCTGAAACTTAAATATCGCAGGTAAGAAGGTTTGAATTTAGTAGCTGATCACATGATGCACTGAACAATGTTATCACACCAGTGTGATCGTAGGCTCGGGGGACCAGCCAAGACTGATCACACCGGTGTGATTGTATGCAAGAATGTGTTTTCTCTACTGAAGAAAAATATCTTGGATGGCCTGAGGCTGAGTAAACCAACAGCAAAATTAAGTAGCACTTTAAATTTTTTTTTACATTTACATTTAGTCATGTAGCTGAAGCTTTTGTACTTACAACTTACAATTGAGGAGGCATTCAGAGATTCAACAAGAAGAGGCAATACACACAAGAAGTGCTATTTATACAAAGTTACTTGTTTGTGCTCAAAGAATTTAGTTTATTTTTTTAGATAGAAAGAGAAGGGAGATAGAAAGTGCTTCTACAGGTGGTTTTGGTTTTATTCACCGGGATTCAGGTGTTCTCAGAAGAGATGGGTTTTTAGTTGTTGTTTGAAGGATGCCAGTGAATCCACAGTCCAACTGGGAATGGGAAGATAATTCCACCAGCATTTAGCATTGAATGAAAAGGTTTTGAAAAGTGACTCACAGCCCCTCTGCGATGGCACCATAATGCCTCATTCACACGAGGCGTCAGCTTCAACGCTTCCCATTCACTTTGAATGGGTGATGTCAGGCATTGCCGAATTGCATTGTGGATCCGTCGGCGCCGCTTCAGAGGCGTTGCTCGCTGAAGAAGTTGGGACTTGCTCAACTTTTCAAGCGGCGATGGAAGCTTCAGCCAACCAGATGGCTGTATGCAAATACACTAGCTCAAGCAGTGGCCTATTGCTGACTAATTTTATTGGCTGACACTGCTGTGATGATCGCGTCAGCCCCAACTTCAGACACGCCCTCTGTAAAGCATTAACGCTGAAGCCCCATGTGAATGGTCGACAGTCGATGCTCGCTCCCTGACCAGAGGCTTCTGGAGGGGATGTAGACCTTCAGGAGCAGGTGGAGGTAAGAGGGTGCAGTGCTAATGACTAGCCTGTAAGCAAGCATCAGTGATTTGAACTCGATTTGAGTGTCAACCGGTAACCAATGCAGAGAGATAAAGAGAGGTGTTACATGGGCTCTCTTTGGCTCATTGAAGACCAGACGAGCTGCAGTGTTCTGGATCATGAGAGTGCCGGATGGGAGACCAGCTAGAAGAGCATTGCAGTAGTCCAGCCTTGAAATGACAAGAGCTTGGACTAAAAGTACATCACAGTACATTTATCATCAACAAATCTGATTCTTTGTCAAATTAGAATCAATAATTAAAACAAAAGATTTTACCTGTAATACATCTTAGCCTTTTAAAAAGTGTGGCCAGTTGCTCAGTCTGCTTGGTTCAGAAAATATCACATTTTGGTGCCGCTGCACGTCAGAGGTGAATTACATTTCTCAGAGGTCAGAACAGCTTCTTGGAAAGAGCAGAGGGATTTATCAAAGCACTGGCGAGTATGTTTGAGATCATGCTGCTCAAGTGCTCGTATCAAACAGCAGATGAGCATGCCTGAGGGTGTAAAAGAACAAGAGATGAAGAAAGTGAGAGTCATTTGTACATGGAAATAAAATTATGGAGATTGATAGAAGCAGCTCAAAGCTGTTCAGAATAAGAATAAGGTGTCATTCAAATCTAAACTAAATACACCATGAAAACAAAACGTACTGTATTTAATATTAACTGCATTATAATATAATTATATATACTTCATTCTAATTCTTTTGTAAATTAGTTGGCTCAATTTTAATAAATAAATTAAAAGCATTAATAACATGGAAAAGATCAGATGAGTTTTTATCCAATAATCTTTTTACTGAATTACTGCTGCAATTAGCAAATATCTAAATAATTCACAAAGAACAAAATCAAATTAAATTGCAAACAAATTAAACTAAACTTCTTCAAAGGCTGGTTTGCTAAGATATACAGCACAATAGGAAATAAAATTTGGCTGCAATTTTAATTACAAATACCTTATCACACACCTGGCCCAGATCTCCCTTGATTGCAAACACACAGCTGAAGCTTGTGAAGACTTATTATATGGACTATAGATATACCTCACACACACACATTGCTGGGTCTTGCTGTTTCTTAACATTTCAAAGCATTATTCTTGTCATGCCTTGTCTTGTTTTTGACCTGTGTTTTGTTTATCCTTCCTGTTGTTTTTGCCACCTGCCCTGATCATTTGCCTTCTTTTGACTAGTGGTGGGCAAAATGAGGCTTCATGAAACATTAAAACAGTCGAAGCAAATGGATTGAAGCTTCTAAACGTTTCGAAACTCGTTTCTACAATGAGACCTAGTGGTCATTTTTATGTATTACTCTGGAGCAGCTTTAACAAAGAAACAGTTAAGCAAATAGAGGTTACCTCACATTGTAGTGCTGAAGTTTCAAGTGACTTAGTGGAGCGGGGAGAGTTCCAGACTAGCATGCAGTGATAATAGGTTTGAATCCAGGGTGATGCAGTTATAGATGTTAGCTTTTAAATGCTCTGATCTTGTAACGTGTTTTGTTTAAACATTGGTCGGACATCTGAATTAACACTTTTTGAATAAATATGTCTTGTTTTGGTCATAAAAATTAAAATACATAAAGTTATTAATTCAGAGTATTTGCACAAGACGGGATTCAAACTCAGGACTTTTGAAGCACAGTTACTATGTGCACACGCACGATCGACTAGGCTACATTAAGTAGAGTTTTTTTTTGTCCGACCCTGTCAGTCAAACACAGATTCACCAGGTCTTGAAACACTTTTGAAATTACAGATGCTTTGAATTGCTTTAGTCAGTTGACCTGGTGTTTTAAAACACTGTAGTCACATGACCTGGGTGTTTCGAAACACTTTAGTTACGTGACCTGGGTGTTTCGAATCACCTTAGTCACGTGACCCAGTGTTTTGAAACACTTTAGTCACGTGACCTGGGTGTTTTGAAACACTTTAAATACTTTAAATCCGCTACTCACCCATTTGCACTGGCTACCAGTTGCTGCCCGCATCAAATTCAAAGCTCTGATGTTTGCTTACAAAGTGACCTCTAGCTGTGCTCCTTCGTATCTGCTCTCACTTCTGCAGATATATGTGCCCTCCAGAAACTTGCGTTCTGTGAATGAACGTCGCCTCGTTGTTCTATCCCAAAGAGGGAAGAAATCACTTTCCCGAACTCTCACATTCAATCTGCCCAGTTGGTGGAATGAACTCCCTAACTACATCAGAACAGCCGAGTCAATTGCTGTCTTCAAGAAACGACTAAAAACGCAACTGTTTAGTCTCCACTTTCCTTCCTAATCTGCAACTGCCTCTCTGGCTATACCACTAACTGTGCCCTCTCTCTCTCTGTCTCTCTCTCTCAAAAAAAAAAAAAAAAAAAAAAAAAAAAAAAAAAAAAAAAAAATTCTACTAATGTTTTGCTTCTTAGCCTTTACACACCTGAAACTTGTCTATAGCGCTTGTTCACTGCTGCTCTTATAGTTGTGTAAATTGCTTCCTTGTCCTCATTTGTAAGTCGCTTTGGATAAAAGCGTCTGCTAAATGACTAAATGTAAATGTAAATGTAAATACATGACCTGGGTGTTTCAAATCACCTTAGTCACGTGACCTGAGTGTTTCGAAACACTTTAGTCATGTGACCTGGGTATTTCAAATCACCTTAGTTAAGTGACCTAAGTGTTTCAAAACACTTTAGTCACGTGAACTGGATGTTTTGAATCAGGTTAGTCACGTGACCTGGGTGTTTCGGATCATGCTTCGATGCAGTGTATCGAAACACTTGCGCTTCAGAATCTCAACACTGTATCGAAACATCAGTTTCACGTCAGCCTTCCCTACTTTTGGATTTCTTGTATACTCCTGTTTGCCTGTTTTGACCGCTGCTTTCCTGACTAATCTCTTAAATAAAATGCATTTGGATCTTCATCTCCATTGCCATTATCATTATGTCACAATCATCAATATTTATTTCAGATGATATTGGCAAATTTAATGCAATTGTTGTTCATATATATTTCCCCAACTATTCTGTCAGGACAATGGTTCTCATTTTCATGTGATGTTTGATGGTGTGTGCATAAAATAATTTCAAGCACAGTAAAGGCTACACTCTTAAAAATTGTGTGTAGTTTTAACTCAGCATTGGGCTAAATATGGACAAACACAACTTTTGAGTTTAAAAGTGTAATCTAAATTTAAATGAAATAAATTAACCCAATAGTTGTCCATATTTAACATTATACAAGCCTTTATTTCACTTAAGAACCACGCTAGTTTTTAAACTCTGACAACAGTTTGCTTGTGAAATTGGTGGAAGCTAAACTAGCCTCTAACCAAACCACTGGGTAACAAACTTTCCATTTGTCATGCATGAACCTGAAAGTGTGTGAGTCGTTTAGTGCAACCATTTTCAAGTATAAGGTTCCAAGGATTTTACCATCTGTTCAGATTTTAATAGTCATGTAGTGTAGAAGTTCTAGTAGAAGTGTGTGTGAAAGTTTTATACACCTGCCACGCTGGCATCATTTATCACTCTAGCAATAATGAAACATTTCCGAGTCGACAGGTGTGTGGTCAGATCTGTCCTCAGAAACACCTGAAACGTCTGTTCTGAGTCTGACATCCATCTACTCCGCCGGCTGCCTGAAGACATAAACGTAAACAAAACTTTACTGTGGTTAGTTTCATCTGTTATATCAAAGAGCTTAAGTGTGTCGCGAGTGTCTTCTTGACGGCTCTATTCTGAGCACACAAAGGCTCAGGACAGGAGAGGAGTTGGGTTTCTGTTGGCATGCTTGTTATGTGTATTTCTGCTCTCCTGTCACCTGAACCAGCGGAGATACCAGAAGACCACAAGTAGCGATATTGAAAAAAAAGGTGTATTTTTGAATGATTTTTTTGGCTGAAGTGTTCTTAAAGTGTGGGCAAAGATGAAAGGTTAGGAGTCTAGGATGCTAAACCCTTTAAATAGTTTATGTGGGCATTGATTTGACTTATTTTTTCTCATAATTCTTGTGTATAGCATCAGGGTTTCTAGGAAATAAACGTGGTTCTCGATGTGTTTTAATTGGAGATACAAGCCCATGCTTAAGTAGTCAGCAAATGCTTACCAGAACCAGATTAAAATATCAGAAAATAATTATCTATAAATTAATACTGCAAAACTGTACATACAAATATTAATCCAAACATATTTTGTCAGCATATATATTTAGATTTTTGTGATATATGAATAAAAAAAAGAAAAAGTTGGAGATGTTAGAAAAGTACACATTTTGTTAGAGTTGTTGCAGTTTAGGTAAAACTGTATTGTTTATCTCAATAATTAATATTTGCAAAATGTTACATTTTGAAAATAATAATTGTACTTTATTTTTAAATAATCCTGTAATATTTTTGTTTTATGGAAAATAACAGTAACATCAATAACAGTGTATTTTTGTTTCATGCTGTAAATTATTGTTTGAAAAGTGTAATGTAAAGTGGATGCTGACAACAGAGGTATGGATCCAAATGCAAAAGTTATTCAACAGAATGTTCAGGCAAGCAATGGACAACACAGGGGCAAACCGATGTATTCAGGAAAATCCAGAGTCGTGGTCATAAAACAGGCGGATGGTCAAAAGGCAGGAAGCAGGCAACGTAAACAAACAAACAAGGCGAGGGTCAAAACATGGCAAAGCAAAGCAAGAGAAAACACGTCGTAATGTTCACAAAGACAGTATTGACCTTATTCTTTGCGTATGAGTGGGTGCAGCCATTTGAATCTTTTTAGCTCGAGACTTCTGGTTTCATTTACTTCCATTTACTTTTAGGCATTAAAAACAGCTTGTAGTGCTGCTTGATGTTGCTAACTGATAATTTCTTATTATGTTATTATGCTTCGTCTGTACTTTCACGAACACACTTGTATGTAGAACAAGCAGCTTGACCTTTGTCATTTATTATTCCTAGTTATTTCTCCCATAGGCAACTGAATCGGAAGTTCTAAAACAATCGCTAAAACGAGCGCACTTTCGCATTGTAAAATAAGGTCAATAACAAGACTCAGCCCTGATGTGTTTGTGTGTGCGCTGCCCCTGTAGTCAGTTCATGAGCAGCTCCCAGTCGAGAGTGTGTGTAATCTACCGAATGAAGAACAGGTGCGTGTGAGCGGTGCATGACTGGAACTTGTAGTCCATATACCGGCGAATTTGTGGTCCTTTAGCGATCTGTGAGTTTACCAGCGATCTGCCAGGATTAGATCACTAGTGATTGGGACATACAGAATAATAATTATAAAATCGTAATCGGCAAAAAAGAAATAAATAAAATAATCGGTATCGGCAGGTCACACATACCAAAAAAATAAATAAATAAAAGAAAAGAAAACATCGAAAATTGAAATTGGCCCAAAAAAATTGCAATCAGTGCGTCTATAGTTTTAACGCAATATGCAAGAGATAGAACATAATTCAATTGTCATTTCTCTAAATAAAAAAACAAATGACTGCAGTGAGAAAGAAAGTATCTGATCTTAACAATGTAGATAAAAATATCTCATACTACAGATTATATACTGAAGGTCTGGCTATGTAAAACTACCATTTAAAATAATCTTGTTTTCCACACGACACATTGAAGGTGACGAAACAGAATGGCCCTGTCTGCATGATCTTCATCATCAAACATAGTTTTAAAATGTCAAATCTGCTTAATTTTCCAACACAACTATTTTATTTCCTTAGTCTTTCATGTAAAAATCACTACAAGCTTTCAAAGACAAGCTACGAAGTCAGGCATCTTGTCTGTTATAAGCTGGTCACCCATTGACCAGAGAAAAAGTGATTATGACATGAAAATTGAGTCCCTTTAAACATTGCGTATCCAATTAAAAAATCTAAGATTTTTACTGGAAGCACAAAAGATGATGTCAAATTAGTTTGCGTTAGATCTAGGCTTGTGCCGGTATTCGGTAATGCGATAAATCACGGTAATGAATATGCACGATATTGTTATCGCGGGCACTTCAAAATACCGTGAAAAATAATAGATCCGAATTTATATTCTTAGAACGCGCATTAGCTTATTTTCCATCAACCGCTTGAAGAAACACTGCGTATATGCTGCGCAGAACTGATGCGCACTCTGATGTAAACAATCCCCACATGTAGAAGCCCTGTGTGCATGCAGTGTCCTCACACACAGGGGTGGACTGGCCATCTGGCAGACCGGGCACTTTCCCGGTGGGCCGACGTACTTTTTGGGCCGGGCTGATCATCGTCTTATGATTTGATCGGCCCATAAAAGGCTTAGCAGCCTATCGTTTTTTTCTGCCTTATTGGTTGACGCTGCTGTGATCTGTGACTCTCTGAAAGTAGATGCTTTTTTTCCCGGACAGACAGACCGGGCCGGCCCATGTGACACTGCAGCCCATTGTCTTCTTTCGGTATTGACATTGGGCTGGCCCAATCACAAACTCCTATTTTGGACTCCGTGTGAGCGTGTGTCGTCTGTGTGTATTTGTCAAAATAGTCGAGAGTCAGAGAGAAGAAACGCAAGGGAGGCGCAGAGAATTCGCGGGAAATACGCCGGCGTTTCATTTAGCGATTCTGAAAAGTTCTCTGTTCATTCTAGTACACGGCTAAAAACGCAAATCACGTGACCACACACTCTCTGCCCAGAGCTGCAGCCACTAGTTCAGCGGGTAAGCATAAACCCCAGTTGAGTGTATAGTGCATGTCAGACAGTTCATCTGCTGGATGAACTCATCTCACTATAGTTGTTAAACGTGATATTGAATTATCTTGTCTCTATCTAACAATTCTTATGTCTTTTGAATCACTTGTTCTCAGTTAACTGTTTTGGCTGAGTGCAAAGATAAGCTAATATATTAATTTATGTAACCACATACACTGATTCTGCACATTGACTGATTGCTTACCTTTATCGTTTAAATTTAATGTACGTTATACTGTTATAATGGCCATTATTGGTTATTAAAACTGATATTCTGCAAAAGAGACAGGGTAAAGTTAATTATTTTCAATGGAAATGAAAGGAGACAGTTATATTTAAGCCCTGTTTTGTTATAAATATGCAGTGTGAAGATGATGCTCATAAAAATGTGCAGCTACACGAGGCTGTTTGGTGTCTGTTAATCATAATATCAAAATGAAACAAATTTGACTTATATTATGTTTTCATTGTTTAGATAGTGAAACAGCAAGCAGGATGAGGTGAAAGAGGTTAAAATGTAACACTGTTCCCTTTGAAGATTTACCCATGCATTAGCAGGCAGTATTTGTTATGTTTATTATTGAATATAGGCTGAGTGAATAGTGTATTGAATAAGCTAAATTGGCTGTAGTGTATGAGTGTGTGTGAATGAGTGTGTATGGGTGATTTCCAATATTGGGTTGTGGCTGGAAAGGCATCTGCTGCATAAAAACATGCTGGAATAGTTGGCAGTTCATTCCACGATTGCTGATCGAAGACGGTTTCCCTTTGCACATTCACTTTGATATAATTGCTCAAGTTTACTTTTATATTGTGTATTGTTTTATTTATATTTATTTGTATTTAAATGTTTGAAGTACTTTTAGTTAATTAAAAAGTTATTAAAGTTACTAAGTTGACGAAACTGAAGTTTTTGTGTTTTTTTTACCTGTTTCTCTAGTAAAATTACAATATCGTGATAATACCGTATACCGTGATAAAAGCTCAATCAATTAATCGCAGCATGAAAATGTGATACCGGCACATGCCTAGTTAGATCTAGATAAGCTCTTTTATTTTTCCTAAATATGCACAGTTCATATGCAGCATTGTTTTTCAGTCCATGACACTGTAGCAGAATAAACCACTTTTGGGATGTGGACCAAACACAATTCCTCACGTTTGATTGGAAGCTTCCTGTACAAAGTTCATCTGACAGATTTATTCTTTAAAGCTCAACATTTCCGGAGGTTAGTGATCCAGTGTCTCAGAAAACGAAGCAACAAACACAGCTTACGTTTGACCAATTAAAGCAGTTTTCTTTATATTTGCAATATTTGTGCCGTGCAGCTGAGTAATTATTCTCTTCATCCAGTGCAGTTGTTGTTTTCTGGGTTCTAAAATATTGCTTTATTGTTATGAGAAATGCTTTCAAGGACCCAGCATGTGGGTGGACTCTCTGAATGAATCAACTGAATTTGCAAAATGCACCATTAGGCTGATTTGTTAGTATGGAGTCGCCTCAAGAGGATACATTATTCTGTCCAATAACCTCTTATTTGTTTCAACTTGCGGTATTTTCTTAATCCAGTTTTCTTTTTTGTTTTTTTCTGTGTCAAAAGTACAACTTTGTTACATATGATGTGCGAAATGGTTTCAAGCCTTTCAGAATGATTTGAACTAAATCACGACTACCATTATTGACTAAAGATTTGCTTCAACTGTTTATACCTATAAATAATTATAACCTTTGCTCAGCAATTTTGTTTCCTGTGTTCAAAATATTGCAATATCTCTACGTATTATTTGAGAAATGCTTTCAGGAGTTTCCATAAACCCTCTAAATCATCCGAACTGAGTCACAAAGTACTATTTGAGAGATTTGTTATAAGAAAAACTGCCTCAAAAGACAAATTACTTGTTTCAACAACCTGTAGGCAATTATGCTCTTCATCCAGTTTTTTTTGTTTTTGTTTTCTGCACTCTAAAGTGTCCCAATCTTCTAACCGAACTAGTCTCAGGAGTCGTTCATTCCTTATGTTGTTATAGGTCTGAACACCACACCTCTCTTCACTTCAAATGAGTCAGAACCAAATCCCAGATAAGTCATCCCTCACACATTTTCCCATTATCCCTAGGCTTACGGGGATGTGCAGAGTATACAAATGCCCTTGGAAATAATAACAACATTGGGTAAAAGGGCCAGAAACAAGGAGGGGCTTTTAAAGGCAGTCAATACTGACTAATCTAGTGTATTTAAACACGATGACTCAAAGGATTATTGGAGGACTTCAAAGTTTTCATGCACAGTATTATATATACAAGGCCCAATGTTTCTAATCATATCACACAGCTAAAGCCTGTATCCTAACACAGACTAACTATAAATAACCCAATGTTATCATGGCATTTACATTTAGTTATTTAGCAGATGCTTTTGTCCAAAGCAACTTACAGTTGAGGAGGCATTCAGCAATTCAATAAAAAAAGACATTACACACAAGAAGTGCTAATTATACAAAGGAACTACTGTATTAAGGATTTCTACTTGCGTGGTTGCATAACCCTTGCCATGGCTGATGCCGACACTGTTGCCGCTTTTTAAAAAAATGTAACTACAAGTCGTAACGATGCGTAGGTGACTGGTCATCTTGATAACTGTGAAGAGTGTGGGCGGTGCTGAGAGCCGCGAGCCCAATGGAGGAGTGTTTATGTGTGGAGTCCCGTGAAGGAGCTCTTGATAGAAACATTTGTTTTGTGTTTACCTTATAATTAAAGTTGTTGCACGTCCGCCGGTTCCTGCCTCTGAATGAGCGAGTTTTAGCTACTTGTATATTAAAGGTAGCGCTCAGAAAAAACAATAAACCCGCAAAGAAACTCGACACAGAGGAACATAAAAACCTACTGCCAGCTAGCATTTCGGACATGTTTTTGCAGATCAACACAAACAGCGTGCAGAAGTATAAATGCATGACTGTGTGCAAGGCAGGGGCTGTGGGTCATGCAGATCACTCGACGTAGAAGTATAAACCAGCCTTTAATGCTCAGAGAGTTAAGTTCCACAGAAAGGATAGAGAGAAGAGTGTTTCTACAAGTGGTTTGTCAGGCCCACTCACCGATTTGAAGCGCACTTCATAAATGCACAATGTTTTTTTTTAGAGATATGGATTAATATCCATAATCATGCCACCTAAGACTACAAGCAGAAACACTGAGGAATACGTTTCTATAGGGCAAGTGCATGAATTGCTGGAACAGCAAAATGATTGAAAAAAAAAAAAGATAAGAAATTCCGGTGCAATTGTGCAAATCTGGTGCAAGTGTTGGTTAAAGTATCATGCTGTGTTCACACTAGACGCGAATGTAGGATGAAGCAAGAGTGATTTACATGTTAAGTAATTGCAAAGACACAAATAGATATCTTGCGGCGCGATACACATGAATGAGGTGGCGCGAGTTGAGCTTTTGTGCGATTGACGCTCTTAAGGCACGTATCGCACAAATCGCTCGAGTTGGAAAATCTGAACTTCAGCGGACATTCGTGCTGCATTAACCAATCATGTGCTTTGTCTTGTAGGGGCATGATTATGACCTAGCACCTGTTATTGGTGTCCCGAGGGGAAATCCTCTTGCTGGGCTGGGCTCAGTCAGAAGCAACCGCTGAAAGCTTCCATCATCCAGGTACAGTTTCTGTGGGAGTTTATGAACTCACAGAGCTGGGCGCACCTCTGACTGGATCAAGTGAACTCAGACACGGCTCCAAATGAATCAATGCTGTTATTCAGCCTTCATAAAGCACATAAACACAGCTATTCTCACAACAAAACCATATAAACCATTTAGCAATGAAGCTAGAGTCAGACAGAAGCCCTGCCCATGATGCGAATCCGCGTCTATTATGAAGTGAATTTGATGGTGGAATGAGGCGGATTTAATGCGCAAAAGAAGCGAGTAAACACAAAATGTTCACGTGTCTATTTACACGCATATAGCGCGATTTATTCACGCTTTCTGTGTCTGGTGTGAACACAGCATCAGAGAGATTAAATAGTTTTCTACAGGACGGTTGTCAGACTCACTTACCTATGTGAGGCACACTGATGGCCCATTCACATAGGGTGTCATCGTCAATGCTTCCCATTCACTTTAAATGGGTGATGTCAAGCGTTGCCAAACTGAATTGTGGATCTGTTGGCATCAACTTTTCAAGTGCCAATGGAAGTGTCAGCCAATCAGATCACTTTATGCAAATACGTCAGCTCAGACAGTAGCCAAATGTGGATTAATTTTATTGGCAGACTCTGCTGATGATTATCGCATCAGCCCTAACTTCAGACACGCCCTCCGTCAAGTGCTGACGATGAGCCCCAATGTGAATCGGGAGTCAAAATTGCATAATGCTTTGAGGTTGTCAAGTCGGGGGGAAAAAAGGAGGTCCAGGTCTTGTTTAGAAGGGTTCATGCAGGTAATTGCAGAACAGATGAGTTTTTAGTTCTCGTTTGGAAATGGGAAGATCATTCCACCAGCGAGGAACATCAAATGAAGTTAATATCTTTTTGATTTAGTGGCTTATTCATATTAAGTATGGTCTCATTCGTACATTTTATTATGATTTGCTCATCCCCCTGCGATAGGGTTGGGTTGGGATTTGTAAGCGTTGGAACTTTTAATGTTTTCATACAAATGAAGTTTCTGACAATATGCAAAATAGTTTTGTTTCCTCGTGAGAATGGGCTGGAATAACAACACTAGGGATAACCATGCACACATTCACAACAAGCACACAGTGTTTGTTTAAACATGCCCTAAGGCTGAGCGTAGAGCTTTTTAAAAAACAGGATGTGAGTCACCACGGATTGGCTGAAGGTTTCTAGGCGAAACTTCTAACTTGTTCACCAAATGTAAATCACTCGCACTGAGGAGCGACCCAATCACTCTCAAATGCCTGGATGAATAGCTTTTGGGAAGTCCGCTTGTAGTGAATTAGACTGAGTCAGTGCATGGAATCAGTCCCAGGCTCCAGGGCTAGAAGCGTCTAAGCACTTCCTGTGGTCTTAATCCCTTCTGAGGGGACCAATCGCCCACTCACTCATGCTCATTTGCCAGCTGCTACACGACACTTCCGACATTCAGTCATACACATGGCATAGGGTGAAAGACATGTCTGTTGACTTAATCACATCCAGACTTGTGCTCATGTTTGGACTTGTGAATGAATGTGGAGCAGATCTACACATGTGGATGAAGAAGATCTGGTTGGAGATCTCCTTAGTTTGCGTCAAAAGCCCTGCTGGGATGGGAGGAGTTGTATATGAGGAGATAGGGTAATGAAACAACTATTAGAGCATCTGCATGATTTTAATCCTATCCAAAACTGCCTTGTCAGTAATCTTCCCATGGCAGTAAAAATTACAGGGTAAGAGAAGAAACTAGGAAATGAAAGAAGCAATGTACTGTATAAGAGTTAGAAACTGGTCTGTTTGAATACAACATTGAACAAAAACAGCTTAATTTGTTGCAAGTAAAGAGTATATGCATTGGATCTCATGGCTGCCCAATTAATATGGTCCCTCATACTGGTTTAGAACAACTTAAAGAGTAGATAAATGAAAACAGAGATGCCATTTTTGAGGATAAAGTAATTTCAACAAACAATTTATCTGTATTTATATTTGAAAATAAACATTACAATACATTTAAAGTGACAATAACTTTAAAGAAACTGTCCTAAAAACAAAAACTTGTCACCAAATTAATTTTTCTGAATAATTTCTACCTGCTGAAAATAGAACTCACATGAAAAACTGTAAGAATTTTGATAATGTGCATATTGTGTTTTTAAGAAAGAGCTGAACTGAATTGCATTTATAAGTCCACTGGATTGCATTGACTTTCCATTTTCAACCCACTTCAAAATGCCTAGCATGCTTGTTCACACAATTCCTTGGGCTTGCAGCTAATTAACAACAAAATAAGCCAGCGGTTCTTCACAATAAAAACAAAAGCCACATGAAAAAGATGAAAAGGAAAACGGAAAAAAATACTTGCTGTGTGTTAATTAGAAAACAGGCGGTCAAAAATACAAACTTGCACAAAACACAAAAAAAACTAATTTGTAAATAGGAATGTTAAAGCTACTCTGGCAAAAAAAGTATTACAATCTGTTTTTTTTTAAATATACAAATAATCAATATTGAGAAGGTAAATTTAGACTGTACAATTTACTGTAAAGAACAAATAATGAATAATTAAATAATAAATAAAATGAACAAAAAGCAAAACAAATTATCAGCTAAGGATACTATACGTTTCGCCAAATAAATATTTTATAAGATGTGTGAAAATAAATGGGTTAATGTCTAACCTATTCAGATTACATAATTAATCCGATTTTACAATGGAATACTTAAGCAAAAAAAAACAAAAAACAAAGGTGTGTTGCAACTTTAGTTTAATGATCCTTAAAAGGATTGTTCACCCTTTGCTGTTAACCATTTAGGCCATCTAGTTCTTTCATCAAAATATTAAAGATTTTTTGCTGAAATTGGCTTTGTTGATTCATAAAACGCAAGTTTTAGTAACAACAAATAGTCACCTTGGACTTATAAGGTTCTATCTGCGTTCTGATTGATTTTGAGATTCAAAGTTTTTGCATTCCATATAGCAAACCGTATTTGTGTAACATTTGTTTTTAAATAAAAAGTCTTAAAATGTAAACAACTTATAAAAAAACATCCCATAATGTAAATAATTTTCATTTATTAGAATATGTAAATAACTACATTTTGAAAAAACTTGTTAGACAAACCTTATAAATCCAAGGTGACGAAATAATAACTTGACTTCTAGTTGATCATTTGGTATCACAAGTGGATTATATGAAATGCAAAGGCCTCTTGGGCCTCTAGAAAGGCAAAGGCCTCTTTGCTTAGACAAAAGTCTTGTCACTTAACAAAAACAATGAACAGTATAGAATATAAAGTTATGGTGCAGTGGAAAAATAATTAATATTGTGTTTGACTCACACGAGCTTGCACGACTGCATCCATACATCTCTGCTCTGACTCAAATAACTTAATTAATAAAGTCATCTGGAATGGCAAAGAAAGCATTCTTGCAGGACTCAGAATTTATCAAGATTCTTTGAATTCATCTTCAATGCCTCCTCCATCTTATCTCAGACATGCTCAATACGTTCATGTCTGGTAACTCCAATCCTGGAGCACCTTGATCTTCTTTGCTTTCAGGAACTTTGATGTGTAGGCTGAATTATGAGAAGGAGCGCTATCCTGCTGAAGAATTTGCCCTCTCTTGTGGTTTGTAATGTAATGGGCAGCACAAATGTCTTGATAACTCAGGCTGTTGATGTTGCCATCCACTCTGCAGATCTCTCGCACGTCCCCATACTGAATGTAACCCAAAACCATGATTTTTTTCTTCACCAAACTTGACTGATTTCTGTGAGAATCGTGGGTCATGTGGGTTCCAATAGGTCTTCTGCAATACTTGTTATGATTGGGATGCAGTTCAACAGATAATTCATCAGAAAAATCTACCTTCTGCCACTTTTCTATTTGATCAACTAGAAGTCAAGTTGTTATTTGTTGCTCTGACAACTGGGATCGACAAAAAGACCTTTATCAGGTAGTGTACACACAAAACAAAATTGATGCTTGTGGCCCCCAATGACTGAAGTATTATGAAGCAAAATTATTTGCCTGTACAAATGTTTTTTGCGGACTGTTTCTCTTCTCATTAGCTATATTTCTATTAGGGTTGGGCCGATAGACAATGCCATCATCCATGGCCGATAGACAACACGAAGCTGAGTCGGCATCGCGAATCCTCCACCCCACCCCGTCGCAATCCCGCTTGCAAAAATACAAACTTAGGCCCCGTTTACACTAATAGGTCTTAGTTTAGAATGGGTTTTTAGAATGAAAATTATCCACATCCACAGTGTTTTACCTAGCATTTCAGAATAGCCCTCCGTCCGCTGAAAACACACATCATGTGACCACACACACAGACACAGTCACACACACAGCCACACATGCTGTCATGCGTTCATCTGAGCTCCAGAGAGCAGTGCACATCGGACAGGTCATCAAGGATGTACCACTGGATCGCGTCTCACTGTATTTATTAAACTCGATATTAATTAATCTTGTCTCTATCTAACGACTCTTCAGTTTTTTTAATCTATCAGTTAACGTGTCACAGCATCAGTACACTGCTTCAATCTTTAACTTTCCACACTTGTACTTACTAATTTTAGCGAAAACCTCATATACTGTTTGGTTGTGCACCTTTTTACCAACCAAGTTTGTCTACACCATTATAACAAAGATCACTCTGCCTATTCATGCCAGAGTCCCATGTAAAAAGTGTTTGACAGGTGGTTTATTGTGTGTAACTTATTTTTATTTATTTATGATTTTTTTATGGGTAAAACAAAGACCATGTGGGTCAGGTAGTTGAAACGGTAGGGAATAATTCGTTATGAATTGAATGATTATTCATAAATAATTAATTCACCTCCGCCTATGACGACAATGCCATCTTCCATCGCGATGTTTCACATTAGACACCGTACAATGCCAAATTGGTTGACATCGCCCAACCCTAATTTCTATCCACCTATTTTTATGTACATAAAATGAATACAGTGCAATGGCAATCGGCCCCTTATTTCGGAATCAGGGCATGATAGGATGGCATTAATGGACAAACCAATCAACCGACAGCATCTGAAATGTTGTTTTGGTCATCCAAAATGGTTTAAGTGAAAGTCTGTCATTGTCCTGAGCAGCAGTGCTTCCAAAGAGCACTCTCACAAAGCCAGTTATCACTACATTCATTTCATCTTCATCTTCTGAGGCTCAAGTAATTTATTATACGAGAAAAAGACCCACAGTAGGTTCTCTTACAGCAGCAAATTTCATTTTTCTTTTTAATATTTGGCACCAGTTTATCAGTAATTGACGATTTTGTTCTCTTTGTCTCATTGGATGGAAACGGTGCTCTATTCACAAGTGTTTTATGCAATATTCCAATTTTGTGCATACATTTAATTAGCATATTTGTTTAAAAACATAGCTATGTGCCACCAGAAGACACATGTATTAGTTTTTTATCCTAAATATGTTTTTTGAATCTGAAAATTTCAAAGTACTTAAAGGATGACACTAATGGGTTACTTTTTAAATCATTATTAGTACATTTTTATTATTGGACACAATTGTCCCATTAACTATTGAGAACATCCCAAACTGATATTCACATTGTCCTGTAGATGAATTGTGGGAGAGTTCAGGGAAAGAGGAAAAGGAAATGAAGTATGTATCACACACAGCAGTATCACAAAGAACTTCCCATAAACGAGCCATTGTGTTGAGTGAACTCAAGCAGAGAGGCCAGAAGATGCTTGTGTGAAATATAAAGGAGAGCCAATGTGTGTTTCACTCTTCCTTTACTTGCTGACCTTTTTCTTACTCTCACTTAATTCTTCTACACACACGCCATCACCCCCCATGATTCCTGCTGCGGGCAGAAACATGCTTACCAAAGAGTAAGCACTTAAAAAAGCCGGAATGCTGCTTGGAATGTCACTGACAGGAAAGCAGGAAGGGTCCCTCTACTTTCAGATGCTAAAAAGCATGCCAGCATCTCTTCCTATCTTTTAAATTCAAGCACACGGATATGACCTGAACCACTTTCTTCACAATGTGGGCTTGTTTTTGTGGCATGTGGGATATGCTTCCTCTTTCTTATCTCCAAAAGGGTTTCCGAGGTTGAAGGATCCTCATGCCACCCAAAAGCAGCACTTACTCTATTATAAAGTTATATAGCCAGACATGATTTTTAATGGCAGTGCCCCATTAGCTCTCCTTCAGCACAACACGTCCAAATATTACTTGCCTTGACTGCGGTTTTATGGCGGTTCTTTTGTAGATGAACATGAAATGATGAGGCTAATGGTTGAACTCCATTTCCAGGGATGGGATAGATTGGTCTGTGTGCATTTCTGGGGAAAGCAGCCCTCGACCACCCGTTCCCACACAGAAAAGCTCAAGAGAGCTGTCTTTTTTGGGTGAAAGATGTGGCTGCTTGGGTTTGGGGTCTGGCAGGCTTTGAAATTCCATAATGAGGAGCAGGTCTGTCATTAGAGGATGAAAGGGAAAGGATGGATTTGAGGAGAAGATGCTAATCATACTAAAAAAAGCAATGACTTGATTACAGGGCCCACTGTAAAAGAGATACAGGAATCTCACAGTAAAATCTTAGTCTGCAGTACATGAATGGAAACTCTTCTATACAAGACTGATTTTTCATATTATTGCATAATGAAATATGTCAGAACCAGGGCTGGCCATTTCAGGTTTTTAAGTTGTGATAAAACCAAAGTGGAACATGAATATACAGTGGTGTTTAAAGGCGTGAGATGCGGAGCACAGAAGCTCTTGACAGTTCTGGAGGTCAATAATAATATACTAAAACAAATACTGAAATGGTTAAGGCATTTTAGAATGACCAAAACAACATTTCAGATGTTTTACAATGCACTCAGCCTGCTGGTTTGTTCATCCACACACATTTTATCATCTCATAACAAAAACACATGACTTTTTTAATGCACATACTGGAATTTGTTTGGAAAACATGTTTCCGTTATAGTTTATGTGCATCTTTTCTTATCGAATAAAAAGTTTATCCTATTTAGTTATGTGCATACAATTTTTATGTGCATTTTCAAAATGTATGCGCATCTTAGTGTTTCCATCAACCGATTTTTATGCGCATATCCAAAACGCGCATAAAAATAGGTGTATGGAAACTTAGTGTCACCTTGTTAGTAAACCTGTACCTGTAAAGTGACAATTTGGTGGCTCAGCACTGATGTGATTGCAAATTTTACTCTGTGTGTATGATGTGACTGCACTGTTGGTTTTCATGTGAGGTAAATCCATACTTTGCTGATGAAGCATTAGAAAACACTTAAGCGACAACACGTACACTGCCATTAGTGTGTGTTTGCTTGTGTTGCCTTTAACCTACACATCCTTAAACACTATACATGCACTTGAGATCATCATGACTCTCGTTTTCAGGTATTTACACGGACATGACAACAGCGGGCTATTCAAAAAAGTCCACATTGTAACATATTTTAAGATTTATGCCTTTTCAATTGCAAAAACACTGTCATGAAAATGAAAAGTGTTTCTCGTTTTTAAACAAAAAAAAAATCAGTCTCACTCAAAAAAATGTGGAAAAGATGTTAAATATATATTTAGAAACCTTGACTTTTCCAAACCGCGGTTTTCCTTGAAAACGGTTATCATACCATTCCTACCGTGGACTGATTTTTGCTGTTTATTCTGATGAATTCCCTACCCAGAGAGCACCGACACATTATTTAGCTACCACTGAGCACTTTTTGTTTGATTTTTGATTCTCCTTTTTGTCTGAAAACAAAGCCCCTAAATGATTGGAGAAGTCAAGCATACCTCACGTTTCTAACATGATGCTAATCTTTCAACAAAAGTTCACAAAAAAAGAAAATATCCCAAATGTGAATTACGAGCATTTCAATCAAGCTGTTAGAGTGGCAATTAAGGCACTTAAATAAAATAAAATTACAATTTTTTCATGCGATACATCAAATTGTCCATTAACCTACGGTGATGGAAACTCCAGCCTGATCTCATGACGAAACGTTAACTATTTAACATTTTGTCAGTTCAGTGACTAATTCATATTTCAAGTTCAGTCAAACAAAAATGTAAGATTTCTTAAAAGGAGGCGTGGCACTCAACCCCACTCCTAAACCCAATCATCACTTGGGGATGAGCAAATCATATTAAATTGTACAAATGAAATACAATTTCATACAAATTAGACACTAAATCAAGTGACAGGTGTTAATGAGTGTGTCTCGTGTGCCTCACTGTTTTCGAGTCCCAATGAGAACTTTTGTTGAAGTTCTGTTAAAGTTAGTCTTTCAGTTGTCCTTAAGTGGCTGGAGGGAATCTGTGATGCCAGCGAGGATGCAAGACTCTGCCACCATGGATGATTTCGATGCCTGAAGAACCGAGGAATGAATAGATTTGCGCCCATCTGAAAGAACATGAAGGGGGCTTGCTGTTCATGAGGTAATGGAGGTGTCACTGCTATTCACTAAAGATCAAGGCCTGCTATTATCCACCATAATGGGGATGAGCAAAGATAGGAAAGGGGCAGAGGGCTTGCTGCTGGATGCCCATAATCCAGAGGACCTATCACTGGTGCAGGAGTAAAAGGGCATCCAGGATTTTTTTTTCTTTCACCTCCGTCTTTTCTCATCCTTCATTCTAAGAACAATTGCGTTGTTTAGAGCAAATTCGTTCTTCTGGATTAAACAGAAATTTTGAAGCACAGCAATGAGATCATTGTGTAAATTCCAGTGTGGAGATTGGTTGTCTGTACCGGCCAGTACAAAGTGACATCATTGAGTTTCAGCACATTGGTTCATTAATTCATGAGAAAGTCTTGGTTCAAACCAATCAGTGTGCTCTATGTGAATGAGATGCAACTTCATTAATATGCATGATATAGCTTTGCAGACTCCTTTTACCTGTTACAGTGTTCAGAGAGATTCAAACAAGTAATTCAAACAAGTAGTAGAAGAAGAATTCTTCTGATGACATGGGTTGTCATTGTTTTTTAAATGTGCCGCAACAAAGGTTTTGTTTCCATTTCCCCATGATGAGAGCCCAGCTCGTGTGTGTATCCACATGTATGGACTACAGTGGTCCTAACACGCGACAAAAATAAGTTTGTAAGGAACATTTTTTTACCTAGGAGCTTTAAGAATCTGGAAATGGTTTAAAAAAAGATGCAATTTCAGTTGGTGTTGAAAATGTGAAAATCAGTGTGTGCACGTAATGAAACTCTCCTTTTCATGCAAACCCTTCCCTCTTTCACCACTCAGCACTCCTACCCAAACAAAGCTGGACTCTTTCTACTTTACTGACTTTTTTCAAACTAGAGATGTGACGAGGAGTTTCATGGTCCAGCAGCAGTTCTCAATCCTGGTCCTCGTGACCCCCTGCTTTACACATTTTGTATATTTCTGTTACCGCTTTAGGGCTGCGCAATAAATCATTTAAGCATGATATCGCAATGTGATCATTCGCAATAGTCACATCGCAAGATATAGGGTTATAATTATCAGATTATAATTTATCATTTGCATGAGATTGTATGAAGATTTTAAAAGCATTCAGGTATAAGACATTTTACCGTTTTATACAACAAAAACTATGCATTTATATTTTACATCATTTATATTTTCAATTACCGCATCCGAATGCTGTTAGACTTCTAATAAATACAATAAAAAGCTGTTTATTTAATTTGTATCTTTTTCATTATTGCATATATTTATGCTTGTATACACCTAGAATCACCTATCAATCTGAAATTTAAATATTTCTATTTGGAAAGAATTTATAGTCATCTGGTAAAATTTTATTCATCTCGCAATATATATTGCAACATACCAAAATATCGCAATGTTTCATTTTTCCAATATCATGCAGCCCTACATCAGAGGTCTGTTCTTCTCAACCGTAGTAGGCATCAAAAGATATTCTGCCATGATGCTAGTTGGAAATAAGCTTGTTCAATTCAAAGGGTATTAAAATGTGTGAGACATAACTTTTATGCAAAGCTGCAGATTATGGTTAAATTACCCTTCACACGTCTGTAAATAAATTTATATGAAGTGTAATGCAAATCTTTTTTTTTTTTTTTTTTAAACGAAGTCAAATTCAAATGCAACCGGTTTTCCGTGTGCAGGGGCCAGGGGATAGAAAGCAGTGAACACTATGTAGGGAGTTTGTTAATCAAGTGACACAGTTCCTTCATGGAACTCATAAATCACCTGATCAGGTGAACAGAGGAATGCAAAATCTGCAGAGTGGGAGGTCACAAGGACAATGATTTAGAACCACTGATTTACAGGACAGTTTGCCATATTTTGCCATCCTGGAACATATCTTATAATCCATACATATTCCCTACCCCTAAACCCAACCACAACTGTAAATTATTCCCAAAATCAGAGAGAAATAATAGTTGAATAACAATCATGTAGAAGTAATTATATATAAACCTAACTGTAAGCCTAAACTTAACATAAGCGGTAGATGAATCCCTTAATTCTGATTGGCTGATTGGAATGTTGTTCCAGGATCAACATAGATGTTAATTCAGGAACATGTCCTACTTGGTGAAATCAGGTTGGCAGATGGACTCCACCGAATACCATGGTGTGTTTATTTCATTCATATTTTTGTTCTATTATTTTCATCTGTGCTTTAAATTAGGGCTGTGCAATAAATTGAAATTCAGTTTCAATTTAAATTTTGGCTTTTAACGGTTATGAGAAAATTGCATCCTATACCGCCCATTTCCAGTTGTACACATTTGTTGCTCTGCAAAGCTCAGTTTTACGTGAAAATTACTAAAAGCATGTACTGTAACGTAACTTGCAGCACAGGATGTGCATCATTCATTGATGTTCATTCGAATCATTCTTGTTTTTGTGTGTGCGCTCTCCCTCAGAGATGAGCAGAGCACGCACATCTAAAGTCATCATAGAATTTTCTTATTTACAGGGAGGAAAATAACTGTATTGAGTTGAAGTCAGAATTATTCGCCTTCCTGAATTATTAGCGGCTCTTTTTCCCCCAATTTCTGTTTAACAAAAAAGATTCAACCATTTCTACATAATTGTTTATAACTCAATTAACTCATTTCTAATTATTGATTTCTTTTATCTTTGCCATGATGACAGTCCATAATATTTTACTACATATTTTCAAGATACACGCATTCAGCTCCAAATACGATTCAAGGCTTAATTAGGTTAATTAGGCAAGTCGTTGTATTACATTGGTTTGCTCTGTACACAATCAAAAAGTTATATTGCTTAAGGGGGCTAATAATATAGACCTAAGAATAGTTTTAAAAATATTTAAACCTGCTTTTATTCTAGCCAAGATAAATCAAATAAGCCTTTCTCCAGAAGAAAAAAAAATTATAGGAAATACTGTGAAAAATTCCTTGCTTGTTTAACATCATTTGGGAAACATTTTAAAAAATAAAAAAAACTCACAGGAGGGCGAATAATTTTAACTTCAACAGTATATCATTTTGAATAATTGTGATTACCATTATGATCAAAATAATCGTAATTATGATGTTTCCCATAATCGAGCAGCCCTATTTTAGATTATATTATTTTGTGTATTTTTGTATAACTTTGTATATTTTATGCAGATCCCCAGCAAAATTCACAATCAATTCAAAAGTGTGAACTTGAAGTCAACTTGTGTAATTCTATTCATATGGCAATAAATATACAGTTGAAGTCAGAATTATTAGGAAGTATTCACAGTATGTCTGATAATACTTTTTCTTCTAGAGAAAGTCTAATTTGTTTTATTTCGGCTAGAATTAAAAGCAGTTTTTAATTTTTAAAAAAACATTTTAAGGTCAAAATTATTAGCCCCTTTAAGCTATATTGTTTTTCGATAGTCTACAGAATATACCATCCTTATACAATAACTTGGCTAATTACCCTAACCTGCCTAGTTAACCTAATTAACCTAGTTAAGCTTTTAAATGTTGAAAAATCGTCTCTCCGTTAAACAGAAATTGGGAAAAAAAATAAACAGGGGGGCTAAATATTCAGGGGGGCTAATAATTCTGACTTCAACTGTATATCAAAATGTCAGTTTTTTTTATATCATGCAGCCCTAATGTAATAGATTCACCACATCAAAAGCTCTGCATGTTGGTTTGTGAAGTGGCTCGTCTCTTCACAGAACATGTACCCAGCAGCGAGTCCACATGCAGCCATTGGCCATAATGATTTACTGCAAGAGCCTTGTGTGTGGCGCTCTTATCTATGACATGAGGAGGAGGAGGGAAGCTAATCTCGCTTCAGAAGAATAACAGCTGATAAGTCTTTTGGTAGGATGATATCTGTGTGTGTGTGAAATGGATACTGACACACACACACACCCACATAGAATGTTTTCAGTACAGATCTGGAGGGGGTTCGTTCCCCACAGGAATGGAAACGTCCCCACAAAAGACAGTGGGTCAACCACATAAATCATCTGCACCAGCGTGAATGTTAATAGGACGATGGGGTAATGGTGTTTAATGTGAACAGATGATTATATCTCGCCACAAACGCAGATGAGAGAACTGGGAAACTTGAAAGCAAAAAGTTGGGATTGGTTTAACCGAAACTCCATGTCATTCCTTTGTCACCGCAGTATTTACTGCAAACCATGTAACAGCGAGAGAAAGTGTGGATGGATATTAGCGCTTTGAGAGCACGCTTTAGTGCAGCACACAATGCAGCTTATCAGCCATTGCAGAAGTCATGATTAGGAATTTATGGGATCCGTTCAAACTCATTAAGTGCTTGATGTCAGCTCGGTAGATGGAGTTGTTGCTGTGCAGGGGTTGTTAACTTTACTGTCTATCTTTAGTGCTGCAATTTAACAGACAAGTGAATAATGTATCAGGTTTTTTTAGCATTTATTTTCTTTTTTAAAAAGATAACTAATGTATTTAATTCACAATTTAGTTCATAATAATTAAATTCAATTATATTATTTTTAAATAATATTTAAATATTTTTATTTTTATTATTAAATAAATGATTTACATTTTTATTTTTATTTAAAAATATTTTTATTACAAATATTATATCTAGGATTTTTAAACCAGTAGCTGTTTTAATGTCATGTTCATGGCATGATTTATGCATGTGATGTATCCAATAGCTTAATATTACTTTATATTACGGGGCAATGTTGCGCTCTCTCTCGTTAAACATGCTTAAATACTTGTGCTCATTCACCTCAGACGTGTGACTCACATTGACAAGTGAAAATCCAATCTACCTGCTTACACTGCAGACATGAGGTCACTTTATTACTGATAATAAAATAATTGATATAATACATGTTTAATAATTATTCATTTGTGTGGCTGCAGTTGTAGTTGCAGCCTCTGCTTGGACATGAATAACGCAGCAGCCTTTGAACTCCAGTGAGAAAAAAAAAAATGGTTACGTCGCATACACCCACCCGCCCAACCGAGTGACATGAGCAACACAGAGGCCAGCCTTACCAGATGTGTGCAAAGCAATTGATTTGTGGTTCAAATTCAATCCTGCTTCCAATCCTCTATGCTAATTTCACCCTCACGCTCCATCATGCTAACATCTCACGAGACAACTTTTCACCTCGATGAGAAATGTCGTCGCGATTTAACACCCATAATATACAATCTACGGGTTATTAAAGGTTTGTTGAACACATGCACCAAAATGCAAACAATTATGCCTGAATTCTGCCAGTTGAATACTTTAAACGTTTTGATTTTCAATTTAGTCATTTGTTTCCACTTATCCATTCTGACCACTTTATATTTGATAAAAAAATTATAACGTCATCTTTATCTGTCCTGTTTTCATCTCACGTTTTACAAAATGACATATTTAGTTTAAGTGTAGGCGCTGAGGTCCACCTATTTTACCAATGTCTGCTCACTTTGAAATGTCAGACCTTGCCACTGATCTAAACAAAAAAAAGTCAACCTCACTAACTTCTGACCATCATATCTGATCAAACGAAGGAGTCTAAGATGTGAAAAATCTGTATAAAGTCAGTACATCTTCTACTGCCCTTGAATGAAGTCCTAAGAGACCATAAAAGAGTGCGAGATGAAATGCTGGCTGCTTCTACCATCAGATAGACATGCTGCTCTCTTTTATCTGCCTTCCAATGCTCTGTTTGGACCTGCTTTCCTCTTTTCGTCTTGTCAGGTTCCTGAGACTCTGACCTAAATGCACTGATGCGATCAAGCAAACACCAGCACACAGAGACCAAGCGGCGTCAAACTCCTGTTTTGAGAGCGCACTCTGACATCAAGACCTCAGATCAGTGGAAAAGTTATGCTTCTGCCACCGGTTTAGTCTGTACATCTGGAAACCCAAAAGGTGAGCTCAAAAACACACACTTACTTTGGTGACTCATTTCTAAGAGTGTATGGTTTCTCAATTGCAGTGTGCCTGTTTGGCCAATCCATAAGAAGTCGTTAAACTGCATTACGTAATTTGTTAGCTTAGCTGCTCTTTGGAGTACCCACACACCTCCTAGACTTTCCTGTGATAAAAGGCCACCTTGGCTCTATGGGACTAAAAGGGGCACCGGTCATTCAAACACACTGAAAGACACAGAGGACAAGCTGTACAGTAAGTCCAACTGAAATTTAAACGCATTAATCATACGGCAAACACATTAAAACAGCACTGCTCTGTAATAATACTCTAACAGAAAGAGGTTTAGTGGGGGAAAAATTAAGAAATAGGCTTATGAAAACTCATTTATACCAGCGTCTTCATTTAAAACTTTACAACACTGTGTTGTTAACCTAATGCAAAGAGAAAACATAAAAATGATAGGTCATTTTAATTATTAATAAACAACAGAACTAGAGCTGCACAATATACAGTTGATGTCAGAATTATTAGCCCCCCTGTTTATTTTTTCCCCAATTTTTGTTTAACGGAGAGAAGATTTTGTTTTTAACACATTTAAAGGCTTAACTAGGTTGATTAGGTTAACTAGGCAGGTTAGGGTAATTAGGTAAGTTATTGTATAATGTTGGTGTGTTCTGCAGACTATCGAAAAAATAAAGCTTAACTAATAATTTTGACCTTAAAATAGTTTTAAAAAAATTAAAAGCTGCTTTTATTCTAGAAAATAAAACAAATAAAAGAAAAAATATTATCAGACATTCTGTGAAATGTCCTTGTTCTGTTAAACATCATTTGGGAAATATATATTATATATAAAAAAAAAAAGTTTAAAGGGGGGCTAATAATTCTGACTTCAACTGTACAGTTTCAGCATCATCAATCACAATGTGCGAGTCCGCAACAGTCACATAGCAGAGATCTGCAATTACAATTGACAAGACATGATAGTTAACAAAATAGTGGAGCCATTTTAAATTTTAACCTTAGAGTGAAAGTTTATTTGCAAATGATTTTAAGGCCTGTGATCAATTTAAACCATTTGGGCACAATAAATTAAACGCTTGTACTGTAGCCTAAAGTGTACATTATATAATTATTTACTCTATGAAAATGATACATGGTTATGTTGTTGTTGTTAATTTACAATGGTTATTAAATTTGTTTCTGAATGAAGAAAATCATAAATCATTGTCTTTTTCATTTTCATAAATCATTTTGAATCTTCTCTCCTTTGTTTTGAACTTTGCTTGTCATTTTTAAAATTGGCCTATATTTTATGCAGAGACACTTTCCTACAGCAATCAATCCAAAATTGATCTTAAATTATGAATTATTTACAAGCTATTCAAGTCATCTGGTCAATATGTATTTATATCGCAATATATAATGCAGTAAATTAAAATATTGCAATGCCGGTTTTTTATAATATCGTGCAGCCCTAAATAGAACCATATGTAAATAATACTTTAAAAACACTGATTCAAAAGACATTTCAATTAGACTTGCACTATGTATTGGTAAAATACTATTTAACATCCAAAAGGTTCCAAACCAGTTTTTAAGTAAGATATCTAGAAGTAAATTAGAACCCTGTAACCCACAAGTGTTAAACTCAAGACCCACGTATATGGAGCCAGATCAGTCTCAAAAATAATACATTTACAAAATATAATTCATACATCCACAACACAATTCACATTTACAAAATCCAATTTGTAAGTTTAAAAGACCATTCAAAAATACACAAATCTAATTCACAAATTCAAAACAAGATTCATAAATGCACAAATCCAATTTGTAAGTTCAAAACATGATTCATAAATACACAAATTCATTCAAAAGTTCAAAACACGATTCATAAATACACAAATTAAATTTGTAAATTCAAAACACGATTCATAAATACACAAATATAATTCTTTAGTTTAAAACACAATTCATAAATACAAATTGAATTCATAAGTTTAAAATAAGATTCATAAACACACAAACTGAATTCATAAGTTTAAAATAAGATTCATAAACACACAAACTGAATTCATAAGTTTAAAATAAGATTCATAAATGCACAAATCCAATTCATTTGACGAAAATTTATGATTTTTACTTGTGAATTCATGAATTCTGTGTTTGTAAATACAAATTGAATTTTGTAAATGTGAATTGTGCTGTACATGTATGAATTTTATTTTGTAAATGTGTTATTTTTGAGACTGATCTGACTCCATATCATGGGCCCAAAACTAGCCCACCATATCATTGTATGTGGCCCTTGAGAGCATATGATTCACACCAGATTCAAATTCATGCAAGTAGAAAATGAATGCAATCTGGGCAGCATGAATGATAGTTTGAATTTGTCTAATTTGTTTTGTCCGTGCAAGTTCAAGTTATCAAATTAAAAACTAAAGCTGAACATTTGTGTCAGAAGAAAAGCATCTAAAAGATTTAAAGCAAGTGACATGGTGCTTCATTTTTGATGTGAAACCAGCATTATAATAAAAGTCCATCTTACTTTATATCATATATTGAAAATAAACTACATCCCCATAATGCATGTTTGTAGTGCGATCGAGCTCAAAATTATTTAAATATCATAGTTCTGCTTCTCTCAAATGTAAAAAGTTGGCCACAGGGAATGACTACTGATATTATTTGTCTTTCTTATTTACTTTGCTGGAGTGATGTGGGTTTCTTAACTTGATTAACGTATTCATTTTAAAATAACCATGAGAAGTAACATCTATTTTACATTTATGCATGTATTTATTGGTTACTTTAATATGTTTATGGATATAATAAAGAGACAATTATTCAACAATATGTGAAGGAGTAGTAACATTTATACAGTACTACAGCCTTTTGAGGGTGGCCTAAGTGTGGCATAATGTGGCCCTCAATAAGTGGCCCTCGGTGGAAAAATGAGTTTCAAGAGTTCACAATTAGATATTGTTTGACGACGCTATTAGCACATTTGGCATGCTGTCCCGGGAGAGAACCCTAAGCTCAGAGATAATTGAATCCAGGGCTCCCGACTGGTCAGAAAGCATATAAGGAAGGTTTCAGAGACCTCCCCCTAGTAAAAGGAGGAAAAGGAGGAGATGGGGTAAAGTGGGAACTCTTCCCAAAACGAAGATAAGGCAGTAGAGTGAAATCGGTCTATTTATTGTACGTTTGGATCAATCTATTTGGATTATTACTGATTACATATGAGAGTCCAGCGGCGATCAATCATATCACGTGCTCCTCTTGAAATTAGTTTGAAAAACTTCACTTGACACCTCTGCTGTAACCATTGACTTCAATCATATTTTTTACAATAGTGACAGGTTTTTCAACATTCTTCAAAATATCTTATTTTATGTTCCCCTCAAAATCAAATTGGTTTGAAACAAGTGAAGCGTGAATAAATGATGGCAAGAAGTTTCATTTTTGAATGCAACTAATCCTTTTAACAAAGTACGTCACTCACTAATCGCTGTCAGTTGTGAATGCCTTTCAAGATTAAAACTGATCGAAAATTGGTCTACCAGCAGTAATCCCACATTTCCAAATCCTACACAGACAAAGCAGTTTGACAACACGGTGGAAAGACAATCAAAGACCTCTGACCCCCATTTTCCCTTAACTCAGCTCTCATTCCTCAATCTGTCTCCCAGAACATGTGACCCGTCTGAGGAAGGAAGCACAGATAGGAGCGGGATGTGTGGCTTTTCCTTCCACTGCCAGAATAACAGCAAGGACATTTCAACTGAAGAAACAACCAACCCACCCATCACTACCCAAACTAACCTTTGCAATACTAATAAGCCCATATTATTAGTCGATGCTTGTTGGACTTTCAAATTACGCCCGAGAATAAACTACACACTCCAGTCAGCGCTGGTTTAAAGGTCAACACATTTTATGGCATAATGGGTTTGGCTTGACTGCAAATTGCAACTTAAAACTACAAATATGATAATGTCTTGCCTTGTGATCCATCCACTGTCGTTTCTAGCTGCTTAACTTTGTCTTTGGAGAAGGGCAGATAAAGCAGGACTGTGTGCCCTTTAGGTCTCTGGTTCACTGGAGCGAGCCAAGAGGGGATTGTGTCAGCCACGAGGATACGAAGACAAATATGGTCAAATCAGATGCAGCCATTTTGAGGTTATATGACCCCTCTTCTCATCCAGAGATAGCTATTTTTGAGCTCTCGGTCGCAGAGGCCCAGAGAGGCTTCAGTAAACATAAGCTCAGATTCACAACCTTCATCCACTAGCCTGGGTCTCAGACAGCTTCATGGGCCTACAAAGAAGCTTTTTTACTCCGTGTGCTCTGCTCACTGCCTCTTTATCTACTGTCCAGCCAGCCTGGATAACATTATATACTGCAGAGCCATTACCTCACACTATTTCCTTTGGACAGTATTTATAATGTGTGTTTAAGAAATATAAAGCTAGGGATTTTTTTTTATAACTTAAAATATGTGATTCTTATCTAGAGGCCCAATAGGGAAATTACTTGCACCAATTTGGAGCTTTAAATGATCCTCTTTCAGATCTGAACAGGGTTTGTATAATGCCATTTAAAGACTATGTGAGACCTTGGACCAAGTCTCACGGTCTTATGATGCACAGGAATATTCAAAGTTATTGATTTTACTTTATTTTGTGCCAAAAGCATTGGAATCAGCGTTGTCAGATTGGAAATGTCAAAGATCGTACCAGAACCTCAAAATTATTGTATTTGAAGTAAAACTATCCTTCACGACTCAAACGAGAGTATACAGATATTAATAATTGATTAATTGATTAGTAATATGCATAGCTAAAAATGTGCAATTTAGACAATTGTAAAGGTGATTTACTCAGTATTTTGATCGTTTTGAATCCTCAGATTCCAGAATTTTTACTAGTTATTATCTTAGTCAAATCTCGCCATAGCCTAACAAACTATACATAAATGGAAAGCGTATTTTTTTCAGCTTGCAGATGACATACAAATCTCAATTTCCAAAAATGGAACACTTACAACAGGTTTTGTTTTCCAGAGTCACAATACCACATGATAAGCAATCCAGATTAGTGTAACAAGTTCTATTTAGCTAACTACAGTGTGTTACTCAACTAGATGACAAACAGATGTGGGACACATATTTTATGTTTACACCAGTGGTAACCTAGAGGTTTAATCAGTCTTTTTTGTCCACTTTTGGCTTTCCTAATTTCCCAAGTCTACACTAAAATATAATTAGATAGAAGTTGTTTGTATATGGCGTGCCTGTCCGAGAGGATTGCATCAAGCTTCGAATTTTGAACCAGACCTGAAGTACCCCAACTTTGGTTGAGATAAGTCTGATATAAGTGAGGAGATGGTGGAGGAATACTGTCAACTGTTAAAGGACAGGGTGAGTCTGTTGGCTACATATATATATATATATATATCTTAATAATTATGCCATGAAGCACAATATCATTGAGAAGAGGGTCTATGGGTGTACAGTGCTTTTTGGTGAAATTAACTTGCAGAATTCACACATGAATGCAAAAGGGGAATATGGCACATTATATGGAGAGCTCCAAAACTACACTGAATACTCTGGTTTTGTGTTAGAATCTGGAATGGCATGAGAACATTTTCTTCAATTCAAACAAAATAATTTCAGACAGCAAAGTTTAAATACTCTCAGGAAAATGTCCTATAATGTAGAAGAATTTGGTCAGCAGCAAGAAGAGTGTAGGTGTTTTTTTTAATGCTTACTATTTTACAGTCTGTTTTTGCATACATACTATGTACTTACCATAGTCATTGCATGAACCAGGTTATAACTTGGTACTATCCCCAAACCTTCCCTGAACATAACCTTCACTCATGCTGTTTTAAAGAATTCAGCACTTTCTTAGGCAAATAGAATAATACTGTCAAAGACGT
>NC_079450.1:17113103-17238103 GCF_903798145.1 Danio aesculapii | reverse complement strand
TCAGAGGAATAATAAAGTATTTGATGTCATAATTCAATCAAAACATTAGTAATTCAGACAAACTAACTTTTCATCATTTGTAATTTTGAAATATTTATATTTTTTCATTAAATAAATATTATTTTACTCAAAACAATTACTAGTAAATCAGTAAATCCAGGAGTTTCCTAATTGTTTTCAGACAACACTAACAAACACTGACAGACTAACTTATTTTTATTTGTAATTTTGAAATAGTATATTTTTGAATAAAATAAATATTAATATTTAACTTGATATAACACGATAACTTCAGAAGAATATTAAAACTTAATTTGATGTAACAATTCAATCAAAACAGATAAAATCATTAGTTATTCTGACAAACTTTTAACAAACTTTTTTTATCATTTGTAACTTCAAATGTTATGATCATGTTTTAATAAAATATTAATATTTTACTCAAACCCATTGCAAGTCAGCAAATTCAGCAGTTTTCCAGACAATTTTAGACTATCAACGCTTAAACATTAGAAGAAGTTAAAGCTTTATTTAATATATGAGTCATTCATTCATTTTTATAATTTGTTATTTGAAATGTTATGATCATTTTAAATAAAATAATATTAATATCTTACTCAAACTCATTACAGTAAATACAGCAATTAAAGACAACCAATATCAATGCTTTAACTTCCGTAGAATAAAGCTGTATTTGATGTAATAATTCAATCAAAACAAATAAAACCATCAGTTATTCTGACAAACGTTCAACAAACCTTTTGTAAGTTTGACATGTTATGAACATTTTTAATTAAATAAATATTAATATTTTACTCAAACCCATTATACTAAGTCAGTAAAGCCAGCAGTTTTACAGATCATTTTTTAGACTTTTTTAGACAACACTTTAACTTAAGAACAATAAAGCTTGATGTAAGAATTCAATCAAAACATTAGTTATTCTGACAAATTTGTATCATTTGTAATTTTGAAATGTTATGATTATTTTGTAATAAAATAAATATTAATATTTACTTAAAACCATTACTATGCAAGTAAGTAAATCCAGCAGTTATCTAATTATTTTAGACAATTTTTAGACAACACAATATTAATGCTTTAACCTCAAGAATAATAAAGCTGTCTTTGATGTACAAATTCAATCAAAACAGATGAAAACATTAGTGATTCTGACAAAACTAACTTTTATCATCTGTAATTTTGAAATGTCTACTTTTTTTATAAAATAAATATTAATATTTTACTTAAAACTAGGCCGAATATATGTTTCAGCATCAATATCGCAATGTGATCCTTTGTAATAGTCACATCGCAATATCTGCAATGTAAAGTTTATTCATCCCTTTGAGTTGAGTGGAATTATAGCTGACTAAGAACCATACTGTTGAGTGATTGTGAAGTTTAACCTTAATAGAGTGAAAGAGTGCTTGTTTGCTTTGTTTTTAAGGCAATGACTGCAACATTTCAAGTGCATTTAAATTTGTGTACAAGAAATTATAACAATGAAATTAATTGCATTTATCTTATATACAATAAAGACTATGCAGTTTTATTTGCTTACATTTGATTATCAGAAGAAGAAATCAGAATATTAAATTTATAGTCTAATACATTTAAAACAAAATGTAAAAGGATTTAAAACAAAATCCTATATGCAGATTATCTGGCCTACAAAATCCTCCAAGTCAATATAAAATTTTGAGCTTTTTTGCAAATTTGTCAAATTTATATCGCAATAAATATCACAGAACAACAAAATATTGCAATGTATAATTTTTCCAATATGAGTTAGCCCTAATCAAAACCTATTACTAGTCAGTAACCCCCATCAGTTGCTACTAATGTTAGATTTAGGTTTTGCCTCATACATTAGATACAGTAAAGACCGACTTTAGATTTAATTATGTGTAACAAAAAATACCAACAAATCTTGTCAAGCATATAATAAACTTTATATTTATTATAATACATAGTTGTTATCAAATGACTATTAAACAACCTATTGAGAAAAATATTACTTAATTGCCATTTTAAATAGTTTAAACAGTTTTGCGGATTTGTCAAAAATAAATTTTTATTTGTAAAAAAAAAAAGTAATCAAATATCATGTGACCATTTATTTTTTTTATATATTATTACAGGACAGAATGAATATTAATTAACATTTTGACTTTAGATTGATAAGAGTTATGATATCTTACTTTTAGACACTTCACTCAAAAAATGCCGGGTTGTTGTTGTTCATGTGCCCATACTTGACATATTTTTTAGAGCGTAGAAACTATATTTTATTATATAATAATTACAAATTTATTTATTTAAAAAGCAAAAATTTATGCCACCATTTACACAATAGTCTATTAAAAAGCTATCAGATCTCTTCAAACAGATGCACAAGTTTGGTGTTAACTTGAGCAATCATTATTGACTAAATTTAAATACAACAGCAGTCAGTGGGTGGTCCTAACAAGCATATGGTATGTCCATGGCATAGATAGCTAGGTAACAAGCATGCACATGTGTTCATGTGGCCCCCACAAACAGTTGCTGCCCTGTAATCATTATACCATAGCACTTGTTATAGTGGACAACCTAAGTGATCATTAGCCATGTCAAGCATCAAGTTTAAACCATACCACGTTACAATACAGCTGTCTCTGTCAGTGATTTTAAACAGTAGGCCTACATAAGAACCATAAGCCTCTGTTTTTTTAATGATTTTCTTTTTAAAGGCAGCTAATGAAAGATTGAATTATGTGATGTCTCAATATTTAAGGCAATCCTGAGGCTTTGTTTGTTGGATGGAGTAGAAAGATGAGTCTGAGCATGCATAGTAGTTTGCAGGCCACCACAGCAGATGTAAAGAGAGATAGAGAGCAAGAGAAGAGATGAAGAAATCACAAACAATCCAGCACATGATGCTGTCAGGGGTTGCAGACCCAACATAGTGCAGCATGTAAAACATTTACAGTTGGGGCTGCCAAGATCTGAGAATGACTGATTATTGTTTGCATATGACTATGTTGAAATCTTTCTGTGGATTTATATAACAGCGCTAAGAGTACAGCCAGGACTCTCAGGACACTTTATCCTCTCTGAATATTTCATCACCTCTTTTACCCATCGCTAATGTTAGCGCTTCTATCTAAAGAGGTGTTCGCACTAAGTGATCTGAAACCACTTTTTCAATGCTAGTGATTTCTGGCACGTTCAGCTATATGATAAATGTTGCAAGTACAGCATGCAATGATGCACAGCGATGTTAGAAAACATTCGTTCATACACTGATGATCCATTCCTGCAAGTTATAAACGTTCTCCTCTAGAATCTTAAAGAGATGGTTTATCCATTAATGAAAATTTGCTGTAAATTTACTCGCCCTCAGGGCATCCAAGATACGCAAGTTTTTGCTTCATTGGAATATTAAAGACTGACTTGAAGTGCTGCTGCTGCAAAACCACACTGTGTGAACTTTCATTATAGCTGCCTGTCAAAAAGTTATTTAAAAATTTAAAAGGATCACTAGCAATCAAGCAAGAGACAGCTTGTGTAGGCCTACTGTTTTAAATCACAGTGCAACAGGAATTCTGCATTCCAGAATGTTATAAATGCACCCAGAAGCATACGCCAAGGCTATGGATTAAAGGTAATAATGACGAAAATATTGTTTAGTTTCATGTCCAGGCCAATATTTTCGCTATATAAAATCTCATTGTGTCCTTTGGGGCCATAGGTATTCCACTTGGTTCAGAGTTTTTGACCAGTGCTGGCTGACATTTACTTGAGATTAATGAATCATTAAGGGCCACAATTTTAACCTCTTTTCACTCATTTATATTACGAATATTGTGATATTGGGATTCTTAAATATGTGTAATAGCATGTATTTCCTTGTTTAAAGTGGTGGTCACTATGATATCATCACTTTACTTGACGTGTAATGTAGATGTGTGAACATAAATAACATCTCTGAATGCACTACACTCAAAGTTCAATGCAAACAGAGACATTGGCTTTTACAGAGTTCGCTTAGCAAGGCCTACAGCGAACGATGTTTGGGGACTACAAAAAATACATTGGGGCTGTGAGATGCAGTTACGCACATTCACCATGTGCATACACCATGCACAGCAATGGGCATGGCCAGAGGCACTGTAATGTTATAGCAGAGAAAGCTAAATTGCTGTCTAAACGCTGCTATTTCCACAGAGCTTGTTCTGTTAATGTATTTGAGCTTCCAAAGGACACGACATAAAGAGAGAAGTGCTTACAATTCAATTTAATTAATTTCCAGAGAATTACAATAAATATATGGCTAGAATTTGACAAAGGAGAGCTTCCACAATCTCCCAGTTCAGTGCTGGATTCGGCTAAACCATCCTCCGACTGAAGAAGCTGTGGATCGTGAGCGACAACCTGTAAGTATTTTTATTTGTTAAAATTTATCAATTACATGCTCAGTTTCTTGCATTAGCGGTTTGCTGTAGCAAGGATGTAAATAAGGATGTAAACAACAAAAAATTCTGTTTGGCACCGTTAAACTCATTAGCTATAAATTCATATTTATCAGTCAAACCGCTGTAAAAACACACAATCTTCACCAGCGCTGCAGTGTCTCTCTATGAGGCCACATTCTCTGCGTTCTACATCTCAAATAACCAACTCGCAAAGATAAGAAACGTTTCATATTACTTACACATGCTTATTCTGAATATATGACACTTGGCAGATTTTATTTTAGAGAGTGGGTGTGACGTTCAACTGTGTAAATCTTCATTTTCTGTCTGATTCAAGAAAAAAACGTTGCGGCTAACAGCTTCTCCGACTGACTACCACAGCGCAAAAAAGTGCATGCTTGAAGCTGTGTGACGCTTCCTGGTGAAGAATCACAGCACATTATGTTAGCTGACCAATCAGAGCCTCTTGAAGGCAGCCTTTCAGAGGATCTAGGAAATATGCACAGTCGTTTTCATGTTAGCTAAGTAGCTGTATATAATCAAAATAAGATATATGAAAACATAACTTGAATTTCTAAAATGAAGCAAGAGCACAGATGCTTTGCATCTTCTAAACACAACCAAGCCTTAAAATACACTGTGAACCCCCTCTTTTAACAACTCGATGTATAATCATTATTATCAGTCTTTTTCCATAATTTTTTATGTTTTGTAATTATGTTTATTAGTACTTACGTGTATTAAATATCTGAAACTTAAATATCGCAGGTAAGAAGGTTTGAATTAGTAGCTGATCACATGATGCACTGAACAATGTTATCACACCAGTGTGATCGTAGGCTCGGGGACCAGCCAAGACTGATCACACCGGTGTGATTGTATGCAAGAATGTGTTTTTCTACTGAAGAAAATATCTTGGATGGCCTGAGGCTGAGTAAACCAACAGCAAAATTAAGTAGCACTTTAAATTTTTTTTTACATTTACATTTAGTCATGTAGCTGAAGCTTTTGTACTTACAACTTACAATTGAGGAGGCATTCAGAGATTCAACAAGAAGAGGCAATACACACAAGAAGTGCTATTTATACAAAGTTACTTGTTTGTGCTCAAAGAATTTAGTTATTTTTTAGATAGAAAGAGAAGGGAGATAGAAAGTGCTTCTACAGGTGGTTTTGGTTTTATTCACCGGGATTCAGGTGTTCTCAGAAGAGATGGGTTTTTAGTTTGTTGTTTGAAGGATGCCAGTGAATCCACAGTCCAACTGGGAATGGGAAGATAATTCCACCAGCATTTAGCATTGAATGAAAAGGTTTTGAAAAGTGACTCACAGCCCTCTGCGATGGCACCATAATGCCTCATTCACACGAGGCGTCAGCTTCAACGCTTCCATTCACTTTGAATGGGTGATGTCAGGCATTGCGAATTGCATTGTGGATCCGTCGGCGCCGCTTCAGAGGCGTGCTCGCTGAAGAAGTTGGGACTTGCTCAACTTTTCAAGCGGCGATGGAAGCTTCAGCCAACCAGATGGCTGTATGCAAATACACTAGCTCAAGCAGTGGCCTATTGCTGACTAATTTATTGGCTGACACTGCTGTGATGATCGCGTCAGCCCCAACTTCAGACACGCCCTCTGTAAAGCATTAACGCTGAAGCCCCAATGTGAATGGTCGACAGTCGATGCTCGCTCCCTGACCAGAGGCTTCTGGAGGGGATGTAGACCTTCAGGAGCAGGTGGAGGTAAGAGGGGTGCAGTGCTAATGACTAGCCTGTAAGCAAGCATCAGTGATTTGAACTCGATTTGAGTGTCAACCGGTAACCAATGCAGAGAGATAAAGAGAGGTGTTACATGGGCTCTCTTTGGCTCATTGAAGACCAGACGAGCTGCAGTGTTCTGGATCATGAGAGTGCCGGATGGGAGACCAGCTAGAAGAGCATTGCAGTAGTCCAGCCTGAAATGACAAGAGCTTGGACTAAAAGTACATCACAGTACATTTATCATCAACAAATCTGATTCTTTGTCCAATTAGAATCAATAATTAAACAAAAGATTTTACCTGTAATACATCTTAGCCTTTTAAAAAGTGTGGCCCAGTTGCTCAGTCTGCTTGGTTCAGAAAATATCACATTTTGGTGCCGCTGCACGTCAGAGGTGAATTACATTTCTCAGAGGTCAGAACAGCTTCTTGGAAGAGCAGAGGGATTTATCAAAGCACTGGCGAGTATGTTTGAGATCATGCTGCTCAAGTGCTCGTATCAAACAGCAGATGAGCATGCCTGAGGGTTTGTAAAAGAACAAGAGATGAAGAAAGTGAGAGTCATTTGTACATGGAAATAAAATTATGGAGATTGATAGAAGCAGCTCAAAGCTGTTCAGAATAAGAATAAGGTGTCATTCAAATCTAAAACTAAATACACCATGAAAACAAAACGTACTGTATTTAATATTAACTGCATTATAATATAATTATATATACTTCATTCTAATTCTTTTGTAAATTAGTTGGCCTCAATTTTAATAAATAAATTAAAAGCATTAATAACATGGAAAAGATCAGATGAGTTTTTATCCAATAATCTTTTTACTGAATTACTGCTGCAATTAGCAAATATCTAAATAATTCACAAAGAACAAAATCAAATTAAATTGCAAACAAATTAAACTAAACTTCTTCAAAGGCTGGTTTGCTAAGATATACAGCACAATAGGAAATAAAATTTGGCTGCAATTTTAATTACAAATACCTTATCACACACCTGGCCCAGATCTCCCTGATTGCAAACACACAGCTGAAGCTTGTGAAGACTTATTATATGGACTATAGATATACCTCACACACACACATTGCTGGGTCTTGCTGTTTCTTAACATTTCAAAGCATTATTCTTGTCATGCCTTGTCTTGTTTTGACCTGTGTTTTGTTTATCCTTCCTGTTTGTTTTTGCCACCTGCCCTGATCATTTGCCTTCTTTTGACTAGTGGTGGGCAAAATGAGGCTTCATGAAACATTAAAACAGTCGAAGCAAATGGATTGAAGCTTCTAAACGTTTCGAAACTCGTTTCTACAATGAGACCTAGTGGTCATTTTTATGTATTACTCTGGAGCAGCTTTTTAACAAGAAACAGTTAAGCAAATAGAGGTACCTCACATTGTAGTGCTGAAGTTTCAAGTGACTTAGTGGAGCGGGGAGAGTTCCAGACTAGCATGCAGTGATAATAGGTTTGAATCCAGGGTGATTGCAGTTATAGATGTAGCTTTTAAATGCTCTGATCTTGTAACGTGTTTTGTGTTAAACATTGGTCGGACATCTGAATTAACACTTTTTGAATAAATATGTCTTTGTTTGGTCATAAAAATTTAAAATACATAAAGTTATTAATTCAGAGTATTTGCACAAGACGGGATTCAAACTCAGGACTTTTGAAGCACAGTTACTATGTGCACACGCACGATCGACTAGGCTACATTAAGTAGAGTTTTTTTTTTGTCCGACCCTGTCAGTCAAACACAGATTCACCGGTCTTGAAACACTTTTGAAATTACAGATGCTTTGAATTGCGTTAGTCAGTTGACCTGGTGTTTTTAAAACACTGTAGTCACATGACCTGGTGTTTCGAAACACTTTAGTACGTGACCTGGGTGTTTCGAATCACCTTAGTCACGTGACCCAGTGTTTTGAAACACTTTAGTCACGTGACCTGGGTGTTTTGAAACACTTTAAATACTTTAATCCGCTACTCACCCGTTTGCACTGGCTACCAGTTGCTGCCCGCATTCAAATTCAAAGCTCTGATGTTTTGCTTACAAAGTGACCTCTAGCTGTGCTCCTTCGTATCTGCTCTCACTTCTGCAGATATATGTGCCATCCAGAAACTTGCGTTCTGTGAATGAACGTCGCCTCGTTGTTCTATCCCAAAGAGGGAAGAAATCACTTTCCCGAACTCTCACATTCAATCTGCCCAGTTGGTGGAATGAACTCCCTAACTACATCAGAACAGCCGAGTCAATTGCGTCTTCAAGAAACGACTAAAACGCAACTGTTTAGTCTCCACTTTCCTTCCTAATCTGCACTGCCTCTCTGGCTATACCACTAACTGTGCCCTCTCTCCTCTCTGTCTCTCTCTCTCAAAAAAAAAAAAAAAAAAAAAAAAAAAAAAAAAAAAAAAAAACTTCTACTAATGTTTTGCTTCTTAGCCTTTACACACCTGAAACTTGTCTATAGCGCTTGTTCACTGCTGCTCTTATAGTTGTGTAAATTGCTTCCTTGTCCTCATTTGTAAGTCGCTTTGGATAAAAGCGTCTGCTAAATGACTAAATGTAAATGTAATGTAAATACATGACCTGGGTGTTTCAAATCACCTTAGTCACGTGACCTGAGTGTTTCGAAACACTTTAGTCATGTGACCTGGGTATTTCAAATCACCTTAGTTAAGTGACCTAAGTGTTTCAAAACACTTTAGTCACGTGAACTGGATGTTTTGAATCAGGTTAGTCACGTGACCTGGGTGTTTCGGATCATGCTTCGATGCAGTGTATCGAAACACTTGCGCTTCAGAATCTCAACACTGTATCGAAACATCAGTTTCACGTCAGCCTTCCCTACTTTTGGATTTCTTGTATACTCCTGTTTGCCTGTTTTGACCGCTGCTTTCCTGACTAATCTCTTAAATAAAATGCATTTGGATCTTCATCTCCATTGCCATTATCATTATGTCACAATCATCAATATTTATTTCAGATGATATTGGCAAATTTAATGCAATTGTTGTTCATATATATTTCCCCAACTATTCTGTCAGGACAATGGTTCTCATTTTCATGTGATGTTTGATGGTGTGTGCATAAAATAATTTCAAGCACAGTAAAGGCTACACTCTTAAAAATTGTGTGTAGTTTTAACTCAGCATTGGGCTAAATATGGACAAACACAACTTTTGAGTTTAAAAGTGTAATCTAAATTTAAATGAAATAAATTAACCCAATAGTTGTCCATATTTAACATTATACAAGCCTTTATTTCACTTAAGAACCACGCTAGTTTTTAAACTCTGACAACAGTTTGCTTGTGAAATTGGTGGAAGCTAAACTAGCCTCTAACCAAACCACTGGGTAACAAACTTTCCATTTGTCATGCATGAACCTGAAAGTGTGTGAGTCGTTTAGTGCAACCATTTTCAAGTATAAGGTTCCAAGGATTTTACCATCTGTTCAGATTTTAATAGTCATGTAGTGTAGAAGTTCTAGTAGAAGTGTGTGTGAAAGTTTTATACACCTGCCACGCTGGCATCATTTATCACTCTAGCAATAATGAAACATTTCCGAGTCGACAGGTGTGTGGTCAGATCTGTCCTCAGAAACACCTGAAACGTCTGTTCTGAGTCTGACATCCATCTACTCCGCCGGCTGCCTGAAGACATAAACGTAAACAAAACTTTACTGTGGTTAGTTTCATCTGTTATATCAAAGAGCTTAAGTGTGTCGCGAGTGTCTTCTTGACGGCTCTATTCTGAGCACACAAAGGCTCAGGACAGGAGAGGAGTTGGGTTTCTGTTGGCATGCTTGTTATGTGTATTTCTGCTCTCCTGTCACCTGAACCAGCGGAGATACCAGAAGACCACAAGTAGCGATATTGAAAAAAAAGGTGTATTTTTGAATGATTTTTTTTGGCTGAAGTGTTCTTAAAGTGTGGGCAAAGATGAAAGGTTAGGAGTCTAGGATGCTAAACCCTTTAAATAGTTTATGTGGCATTGATTTGACTTATTTTTTCTCATAATTCTTGTGTATAGCATCAGGGTTTCTAGGAAATAAACGTGGTTCTCGATGTGTTTTAATTGGAGATACAAGCCCATGCTTAAGTAGTCAGCAAATGCTTACCAGAACCAGATTAAAATATCAGAAAATAATTATCTATAAATTAATACTGCAAAACTGTACATACAAATATTAATCCAAACATATTTTGTCAGCATATATATTTAGATTTTTGTGATATATGAATAAAAAAAGAAAAAGTTGGAGATGTTAGAAAAGTACACATTTTGTTAGAGTTGTTGCAGTTTAGGTAAAACTGTATTGTTTATCTCAATAATTAATATTTGCAAAATGTTACATTTTGAAAATAATAATTGTACTTTATTTTTAAATAATCCTGTAATATTTTTGTTTTATGGAAAATAACAGTAACATCAATAACAGTGTATTTTTGTTTCATGCTGTAAATTATTGTTTGAAAAGTGTAATGTAAAGTGGATGCTGACAACAGAGGTATGGATCCAAATGCAAAAGTTATTCAACAGAATGTTCAGGCAAGCAATGGACAACACAGGGGCAAACCGATGTATTCAGGAAAATCCAGAGTCGTGGTCATAAAACAGGCGGATGGTCAAAAGGCAGGAAGCAGGCAACGTAAACAAACAAACAAGGCGAGGGTCAAAACATGGCAAAGCAAAGCAAGAGAAAACACGTCGTAATGTTCACAAAGACAGTATTGACCTTATTCTTTGCGTATGAGTGGGTGCAGCCATTTGAATCTTTTTAGCTCGAGACTTCTGGTTTCATTTACTTCCATTTACTTTTAGGCATTAAAAACAGCTTGTAGTGCTGCTTGATGTTGCTAACTGATAATTTCTTATTATGTTATTATGCTTCGTCTGTACTTTCACGAACACACTTGTATGTAGAACAAGCAGCTTGACCTTGTCATTTATTATTCCTAGTTATTTCTCCCATAGGCAACTGAATCGGAAGTTCTAAAACAATCGCTAAAACGAGCGCACTTTCGCATTGTAAAATAAGGTCAATAACAAGACTCAGCCCTGATGTGTTTGTGTGTGCGCTGCCCCTGTAGTCAGTTCATGAGCAGCTCCCAGTCGAGAGTGTGTGTAATCTACCGAATGAAGAACAGGTGCGTGTGAGCGGTGCATGACTGGAACTTGTAGTCCATATACCGGCGAATTTGTGGTCCTTTAGCGATCTGTGAGTTTACCAGCGATCTGCCAGGATTAGATCACTAGTGATTGGGACATACAGAATAATAATTATAAAATCGTAATCGGCAAAAAAGAAATAAATAAAATAATCGGTATCGGCAGGTCACACATACCAAAAAAATAAATAAATAAAAGAAAAGAAAACATCGAAAATTGAAATTGGCCCAAAAAAATTGCAATCAGTGCGTCTATAGTTTTAACGCAATATGCAAGAGATAGAACATAATTCAATTGTCATTTCTCTAAATAAAAAAACAAATGACTGCAGTGAGAAAGAAAGTATCTGATCTTAACAATGTAGATAAAAATATCTCATACTACAGATTATATACTGAAGGTCTGGCTATGTAAAACTACCATTTAAAATAATCTTGTTTTCCACACGACACATTGAAGGTGACGAAACAGAATGGCCCTGTCTGCATGATCTTCATCATCAAACATAGTTTTAAAATGTCAAATCTGCTTAATTTTCCAACACAACTATTTTATTTCCTTAGTCTTTCATGTAAAAATCACTACAAGCTTTCAAAGACAAGCTACGAAGTCAGGCATCTTGTCTGTTATAAGCTGGTCACCCATTGACCAGAGAAAAAGTGATTATGACATGAAAATTGAGTCCCTTTAAACATTGCGTATCCAATTAAAAAATCTAAGATTTTTACTGGAAGCACAAAAGATGATGTCAAATTAGTTTGCGTTAGATCTAGGCTTGTGCCGGTATTCGGTAATGCGATAAATCACGGTAATGAATATGCACGATATTGTTATCGCGGGCACTTCAAAATACCGTGAAAATAATAGATCCGAATTTATATTCTTAGAACGCGCATTAGCTTATTTTCCATCAACCGCTTGAAGAAACACTGCGTATATGCTGCGCAGAACTGATGCGCACTCTGATGTAAACAATCCCCACATGTAGAAGCCCTGTGTGCATGCAGTGTCCTCACACACAGGGGTGGACTGGCCATCTGGCAGACCGGGCACTTTCCCGGTGGGCCGACGTACTTTTTGGGCCGGGCTGATCATCGTCTTATGATTTGATCGGCCCATAAAAGGCTTAGCAGCCTATCGTTTTTTTCTGCCTTATTGGTTGACGCTGCTGTGATCTGTGACTCTCTGAAAGTAGATGCTTTTTTTCCCGGACAGACAGACCGGGCCGGCCCATGTGACACTGCAGCCCATTGTCTTCTTTCGGTATTGACATTGGGCTGGCCCAATCACAAACTCCTATTTTGGACTCCGTGTGAGCGTGTGTCGTCTGTGTGTATTTGTCAAAATAGTCGAGAGTCAGAGAGAAGAAACGCAAGGGAGGCGCAGAGAATTCGCGGGAAATACGCCGGCGTTTCATTTAGCGATTCTGAAAAGTTCTCTGTTCATTCTAGTACACGGCTAAAAACGCAAATCACGTGACCACACACTCTCTGCCCAGAGCTGCAGCCACTAGTTCAGCGGGTAAGCATAAACCCCAGTTGAGTGTATAGTGCATGTCAGACAGTTCATCTGCTGGATGAACTCATCTCACTATAGTTGTTAAACGTGATATTGAATTATCTTGTCTCTATCTAACAATTCTTATGTCTTTTGAATCACTTGTTCTCAGTTAACTGTTTTGGCTGAGTGCAAAGATAAGCTAATATATTAATTTATGTAACCACATACACTGATTCTGCACATTGACTGATTGCTTACCTTTATCGTTTAAATTTAATGTACGTTATACTGTTATAATGGCCATTATTGGTTATTAAAACTGATATTCTGCAAAAGAGACAGGGTAAAGTTAATTATTTTCAATGGAAATGAAAGGAGACAGTTATATTTAAGCCCTGTTTTGTTATAAATATGCAGTGTGAAGATGATGCTCATAAAAATGTGCAGCTACACGAGGCTGTTTGGTGTCTGTTAATCATAATATCAAAATGAAACAAATTTGACTTATATTATGTTTTCATTGTTTAGATAGTGAAACAGCAAGCAGGATGAGGTGAAAGAGGTTAAAATGTAACACTGTTCCCTTTGAAGATTTACCCATGCATTAGCAGGCAGTATTTGTTATGTTTATTATTGAATATAGGCTGAGTGAATAGTGTATTGAATAAGCTAAATTGGCTGTAGTGTATGAGTGTGTGTGAATGAGTGTGTATGGGTGATTTCCAATATTGGGTTGTGGCTGGAAAGGCATCTGCTGCATAAAACATGCTGGAATAGTTGGCAGTTCATTCCACGATTGCTGATCGAAGACGGTTTCCCTTTGCACATTCACTTTGATATAATTGCTCAAGTTTACTTTTATATTGTGTATTGTTTTATTTATATTTATTTGTATTTAAATGTTTGAAGTACTTTTAGTTAATTAAAAAGTTATTAAAGTTACTAAGTTGACGAAACTGAAGTTTTTTGTGTTTTTTTTACCTGTTTCTCTAGTAAAATTACAATATCGTGATAATACCGTATACCGTGATAAAAGCTCAATCAATTAATCGCAGCATGAAAATGTGATACCGGCACATGCCTAGTTAGATCTAGATAAGCTCTTTTATTTTTCCTAAATATGCACAGTTCATATGCAGCATTGTTTTTCAGTCCATGACACTGTAGCAGAATAAACCACTTTTGGGATGTGGACCAAACACAATTCCTCACGTTTGATTGGAAGCTTCCTGTACAAAGTTCATCTGACAGATTTATTCTTTAAAGCTCAACATTTCCGGAGGTTAGTGATCCAGTGTCTCAGAAAACGAAGCAACAAACACAGCTTACGTTTGACCAATTAAAGCAGTTTTCTTTATATTTGCAATATTTGTGCCGTGCAGCTGAGTAATTATTCTCTTCATCCAGTGCAGTTGTTGTTTTCTGGGTTCTAAAATATTGCTTTATTGTTATGAGAAATGCTTTCAAGGACCCAGCATGTGGGTGGACTCTCTGAATGAATCAACTGAATTTGCAAAATGCACCATTAGGCTGATTTGTTAGTATGGAGTCGCCTCAAGAGGATACATTATTCTGTCCAATAACCTCTTATTTGTTTCAACTTGCGGTATTTTCTTAATCCAGTTTTCTTTTTTGTTTTTTTCTGTGTCAAAAGTACAACTTTGTTACATATGATGTGCGAAATGGTTTCAAAGCCTTTCAGAATGATTTGAACTAAATCACGACTACCATTATTGACTAAAGATTTGCTTCAACTGTTTATACCTATAAATAATTATAACCTTTGCTCAGCAATTTTGTTTCCTGTGTTCAAAAATATTGCAATATCTCTACGTATTATTTGAGAAATGCTTTCAGGAGTTTCCATAAACCCTCTAAATCATCCGAACTGAGTCACAAAGTACTATTTGAGAGATTTGTTATAAGAAAAACTGCCTCAAAAGACAAATTACTTGTTTCAACAACCTGTAGGCAATTATGCTCTTCATCCAGTTTTTTTTGTTTTTGTTTTCTGCACTCTAAAGTGTCCCAATCTTCTAACCGAACTAGTCTCAGGAGTCGTTCATTCCTTATGTTGTTATAGGTCTGAACACCACACCTCTCTTCACTTCAAATGAGTCAGAACCAAATCCCAGATAAGTCATCCCTCACACATTTTCCCATTATCCCTAGGCTTACGGGGATGTGCAGAGTATACAAATGCCCTTGGAAATAATAACAACATTGGGTAAAAGGGCCAGAAACAAGGAGGGGCTTTTAAAGGCAGTCAATACTGACTAATCTAGTGTATTTAAACACGATGACTCAAAGGATTATTGGAGGACTTCAAAGTTTTCATGCACAGTATTATATATACAAGGCCCAATGTTTCTAATCATATCACACAGCTAAAGCCTGTATCCTAACACAGACTAACTATAAATAACCCAATGTTATCATGGCATTTACATTTAGTTATTTAGCAGATGCTTTTGTCCAAAGCAACTTACAGTTGAGGAGGCATTCAGCAATTCAATAAAAAAAGACATTACACACAAGAAGTGCTAATTATACAAAGGAACTACTGTATTAAGGATTTCTACTTGCGTGGTTGCATAACCCTTGCCATGGCTGATGCCGACACTGTTGCCGCTTTTTAAAAAAATGTAACTACAAGTCGTAACGATGCGTAGGTGACTGGTCATCTTGATAACTGTGAAGAGTGTGGGCGGTGCTGAGAGCCGCGAGCCCAATGGAGGAGTGTTTATGTGTGGAGTCCCGTGAAGGAGCTCTTGATAGAAACATTTGTTTTGTGTTTACCTTATAATTAAAGTTGTTGCACGTCCGCCGGTTCCTGCCTCTGAATGAGCGAGTTTTAGCTACTTGTATATTAAAGGTAGCGCTCAGAAAAAAACAATAAACCCGCAAAGAAACTCGACACAGAGGAACATAAAAACCTACTGCCAGCTAGCATTTCGGACATGTTTTTGCAGATCAACACAAACAGCGTGCAGAAGTATAAATGCATGACTGTGTGCAAGGCAGGGGCTGTGGGTCATGCAGATCACTCGACGTAGAAGTATAAACCAGCCTTTAATGCTCAGAGAGTTAAGTTCCACAGAAAGGATAGAGAGAAGAGTGTTTCTACAAGTGGTTTGTCAGGCCCACTCACCGATTTGAAGCGCACTTCATAAATGCACAATGTTTTTTTTTAGAGATATGGATTAATATCCATAATCATGCCACCTAAGACTACAAGCAGAAACACTGAGGAATACGTTTCTATAGGGCAAGTGCATGAATTGCTGGAACAGCAAAATGATTGAAAAAAAAAAAAGATAAGAAATTCCGGTGCAATTGTGCAAATCTGGTGCAAGTGTTGGTTAAAGTATCATGCTGTGTTCACACTAGACGCGAATGTAGGATGAAGCAAGAGTGATTTACATGTTAAGTAATTGCAAAGACACAAATAGATATCTTGCGGCGCGATACACATGAATGAGGTGGCGCGAGTTGAGCTTTTGTGCGATTGACGCTCTTAAGGCACGTATCGCACAAATCGCTCGAGTTGGAAAATCTGAACTTCAGCGGACATTCGTGCTGCATTAACCAATCATGTGCTTTGTCTTGTAGGGGCATGATTATGACCTAGCACCTGTTATTGGTGTCCCGAGGGGAAATCCTCTTGCTGGGCTGGGCTCAGTCAGAAGCACCGCTGAAAGCTTCCATCATCCAGGTACAGTTTCTGTGGGAGTTTATGAACTCACAGAGCTGGGCGCACCTCTGACTGGATCAAGTGAACTCAGACACGGCTCCAAATGAATCAATGCTGTTATTCAGCCTTCATAAAGCACATAAACACAGCTATTCTCACAACAAAACCATATAAACCATTTAGCAATGAAGCTAGAGTCAGACAGAAGCCCTGCCCATGATGCGAATCCGCGTCTATTATGAAGTGAATTTGATGGTGGAATGAGGCGGATTTAATGCGCAAAAGAAGCGAGTAAACACAAATGTTCACGTGTCTATTTACACGCATATAGCGCGATTTATTCACGCTTTCTGTGTCTGGTGTGAACACAGCATCAGAGAGATTAAATAGTTTTCTACAGGACGGTTGTCAGACTCACTTACCTATGTGAGGCACACTGATGGCCCATTCACATAGGGTGTCATCGTCAATGCTTCCCATTCACTTTAAATGGGTGATGTCAAGCGTTGCCAAACTGAATTGTGGATCTGTTGGCATCAACTTTTCAAGTGCCAATGGAAGTGTCAGCCAATCAGATCACTTTATGCAAATACGTCAGCTCAGACAGTAGCCAAATGTGGATTAATTTTATTGGCAGACTCTGCTGATGATTATCGCATCAGCCCTAACTTCAGACACGCCCTCCGTCAAGTGCTGACGATGAGCCCCAATGTGAATCGGGAGTCAAAATTGCATAATGCTTTGAGGTTGTCAAGTCGGGGGGAAAAAAGGAGGTCCAGGTCTTGTTTAGAAGGGTTCATGCAGGTAATTGCAGAACAGATGAGTTTTTAGTTCTCGTTTGGAAATGGGAAGATCATTCCACCAGCGAGGAACATCAAATGAAGTTAATATCTTTTTGATTTAGTGGCTTATTCATATTAAGTATGGTCTCATTCGTACATTTTATTATGATTTGCTCATCCCCCTGCGATAGGGTTGGGTTGGGATTTGTAAGCGTTGGAACTTTTAATGTTTTCATACAAATGAAGTTTCTGACAATATGCAAAATAGTTTTGTTTCCTCGTGAGAATGGGCTGGAATAACAACACTAGGGATAACCATGCACACATTCACAACAAGCACACAGTGTTTGTTTAAACATGCCCTAAGGCTGAGCGTAGAGCTTTTTAAAAAACAGGATGTGAGTCACCACGGATTGGCTGAAGGTTTCTAGGCGAAACTTCTAACTTGTTCACCAAATGTAAATCACTCGCACTGAGGAGCGACCCAATCACTCTCAAATGCCTGGATGAATAGCTTTTGGGAAGTCCGCTTGTAGTGAATTAGACTGAGTCAGTGCATGGAATCAGTCCCAGGCTCCAGGGCTAGAAGCGTCTAAGCACTTCCTGTGGTCTTAATCCCTTCTGAGGGGACCAATCGCCCACTCACTCATGCTCATTTGCCAGCTGCTACACGACACTTCCGACATTCAGTCATACACATGGCATAGGGTGAAAGACATGTCTGTTGACTTAATCACATCCAGACTTGTGCTCATGTTTGGACTTGTGAATGAATGTGGAGCAGATCTACACATGTGGATGAAGAAGATCTGGTTGGAGATCTCCTTAGTTTGCGTCAAAAGCCCTGCTGGGATGGGAGGAGTTGTATATGAGGAGATAGGGTAATGAAACAACTATTAGAGCATCTGCATGATTTTAATCCTATCCAAAACTGCCTTGTCAGTAATCTTCCCATGGCAGTAAAAATTACAGGGTAAGAGAAGAAACTAGGAAATGAAAGAAGCAATGTACTGTATAAGAGTTAGAAACTGGTCTGTTTGAATACAACATTGAACAAAAACAGCTTAATTTGTTGCAAGTAAAGAGTATATGCATTGGATCTCATGGCTGCCCAATTAATATGGTCCCTCATACTGGTTTAGAACAACTTAAAGAGTAGATAAATGAAAACAGAGATGCCATTTTTGAGGATAAAGTAATTTCAACAAACAATTTATCTGTATTTATATTTGAAAATAAACATTACAATACATTTAAAGTGACAATAACTTTAAAGAAACTGTCCTAAAAACAAAACTTGTCACCAAATTAATTTTTCTGAATAATTTCTACCTGCTGAAAATAGAACTCACATGAAAAACTGTAAGAATTTTGATAATGTGCATATTGTGTTTTTTAAGAAAGAGCTGAACTGAATTGCATTTATAAGTCCACTGGATTGCATTGACTTTCCATTTTCAACCCACTTCAAAATGCCTAGCATGCTTGTTCACACAATTCCTTGGGCTTGCAGCTAATTAACAACAAAATAAGCCAGCGGTTCTTCACAATAAAAACAAAAGCCACATGAAAAAGATGAAAAGGAAAACGGAAAAAAATACTTGCTGTGTGTTAATTAGAAAACAGGCGGTCAAAAATACAAACTTGCACAAAACACAAAAAAAACTAATTTGTAAATAGGAATGTTAAAGCTACTCTGGCAAAAAAAGTATTACAATCTGTTTTTTTTTAAATATACAAATAATCAATATTGAGAAGGTAAATTTAGACTGTACAATTTACTGTAAAGAACAAATAATGAATAATTAAATAATAAATAAAATGAACAAAAAGCAAAACAAATTATCAGCTAAGGATACTATACGTTTCGCCAAATAAATATTTTATAAGATGTGTGAAAATAAATGGGTTAATGTCTAACCTATTCAGATTACATAATTAATCCGATTTTACAATGGAATACTTAAGCAAAAAAAAACAAAAAACAAAGGTGTGTTGCAACTTTAGTTTAATGATCCTTAAAAGGATTGTTCACCCTTTGCTGTTAACCATTTAGGCCATCTAGTTCTTTCATCAAAATATTAAAGATTTTTTGCTGAAATTGGCTTTGTTGATTCATAAAACGCAAGTTTTAGTAACAACAAATAGTCACCTTGGACTTATAAGGTTCTATCTGCGTTCTGATTGATTTTGAGATTCAAAGTTTTTGCATTCCATATAGCAAACCGTATTTGTGTAACATTTGTTTTTAAATAAAAAGTCTTAAAATGTAAACAACTTATAAAAAAACATCCCATAATGTAAATAATTTTTCATTTATTAGAATATGTAAATAACTACATTTTGAAAAAACTTGTTAGACAAAACCTTATAAATCCAAGGTGACGAAATAATAACTTGACTTCTAGTTGATCATTTGGTATCACAAGTGGATTATATGAAATGCAAAGGCCTCTTGGGCCTCTAGAAAGGCAAAGGCCTCTTTGCTTAGACAAAAGTCTTGTCACTTAACAAAAACAATGAACAGTATAGAATATAAAGTTATGGTGCAGTGGAAAAATAATTAATATTGTGTTTGACTCACACGAGCTTGCACGACTGCATCCATACATCTCTGCTCTGACTCAAATAACTTAATTAATAAAGTCATCTGGAATGGCAAAGAAAGCATTCTTGCAGGACTCAGAATTTATCAAGATTCTTTGAATTCATCTTCAATGCCTCCTCCATCTTATCTCAGACATGCTCAATAACGTTCATGTCTGGTAACTCCAATCCTGGAGCACCTTGATCTTCTTTGCTTTCAGGAACTTTGATGTGTAGGCTGAATTATGAGAAGGAGCGCTATCCTGCTGAAGAATTTGCCCTCTCTTGTGGTTTGTAATGTAATGGGCAGCACAAATGTCTTGATAACTCAGGCTGTTGATGTTGCCATCCACTCTGCAGATCTCTCGCACGTCCCCATACTGAATGTAACCCAAAACCATGATTTTTTTCTTCACCAAACTTGACTGATTTCTGTGAGAATCGTGGGTCATGTGGGTTCCAATAGGTCTTCTGCAATACTTGTTATGATTGGGATGCAGTTCAACAGATAATTCATCAGAAAAATCTACCTTCTGCCACTTTTCTATTTGATCAACTAGAAGTCAAGTTGTTATTTGTTGCTCTGACAACTGGGATCGACAAAAAGACCTTTATCAGGTAGTGTACACACAAAACAAAATTGATGCTTGTGGCCCCCAATGACTGAAGTATTATGAAGCAAAATTATTTGCCTGTACAAATGTTTTTTGCGGACTGTTTCTCTTCTCATTAGCTATATTTCTATTAGGGTTGGGCCGATAGACAATGCCATCATCCATGGCCGATAGACAACACGAAGCTGAGTCGGCATCGCGAATCCTCCACCCCACCCCGTCGCAATCCCGCTTGCAAAAAATACAAACTTAGGCCCCGTTTACACTAATAGGTCTTAGTTTAGAATGGGTTTTTAGAATGAAAATTATCCACATCCACAGTGTTTTACCTAGCATTTCAGAATAGCCCTCCGTCCGCTGAAAACACACATCATGTGACCACACACACAGACACAGTCACACACACAGCCACACATGCTGTCATGCGTTCATCTGAGCTCCAGAGAGCAGTGCACATCGGACAGGTCATCAAGGATGTACCACTGGATCGCGTCTCACTGTATTTATTAAACTCGATATTAATTAATCTTGTCTCTATCTAACGACTCTTCAGTTTTTTTAATCTATCAGTTAACGTGTCACAGCATCAGTACACTGCTTCAATCTTTAACTTTCACACTTGTACTTACTAATTTTAGCGAAAACCTCATATACTGTTGGTTGTGCACCTTTTTTACCAACCAAGTTTGTCTACACCATTATAACAAAGATCACTCTGCCTATTCATGCCAGAGTCCCATGTAAAAAGTGTTTGACAGGTGGTTATTTGTGTGTAACTTATTTTTATTTATTTATGATTTTTTTATGGGTAAAACAAAGACCATGTGGGTCAGGTAGTTGAAACGGTAGGGAATAATTCGTTATGAATTGAATGATTATTCATAAATAATTAATTCACCTCCGCCTATGACGACAATGCCATCTTCCATCGCGATGTTTCACATTAGACACCGTACAATGCCAAATTGGTTGACATCGCCCAACCCTAATTTCTATCCACCTATTTTTATGTACATAAAATGAATACAGTGCAATGGCAATCGGCCCTTATTTCGGAATCAGGGCATGATAGGATGGCATTAATGGACAAACCAATCAACCGACAGCATCTGAAATGTTGTTTTGGTCATCCAAAATGGTTTAAGTGAAAGTCTGTCATTGTCCTGAGCAGCAGTGCTTCCAAAGAGCACTCTCACAAAGCCAGTTATCACTACATTCATTTCATCTTCATCTTCTGAGGCTCAAGTAATTTATTATACGAGAAAAAGACCCACAGTAGGTTCTCTTACAGCAGCAAATTTCATTTTTCTTTTTAATATTTGGCACCAGTTTATCAGTAATTGACGATTTTGTTCTCTTTGTCTCATTGGATGGAAACGGTGCTCTATTCACAAGTGTTTTATGCAATATTCCAATTTTGTGCATACATTTAATTAGCATATTTGTTTAAAAACATAGCTATGTGCCACCAGAAGACACATGTATTAGTTTTATTTATCCTAAATATGTTTTTTGAATCTGAAAATTTCAAAGTACTTAAAGGATGACACTAATGGGTTACTTTTTAAATCATTATTAGTACATTTTTATTATTGGACACAATTGTCCCATTAACTATTGAGAACATCCCAAACTGATATTCACATTGTCCTGTAGATGAATTGTGGGAGAGTTCAGGGAAAGAGGAAAAGGAAATGAAGTATGTATCACACACAGCAGTATCACAAAGAACTTCCCATAAACGAGCCATTGTGTTGAGTGAACTCAAGCAGAGAGGCCAGAAGATGCTTGTGTGAAATATAAAGGAGAGCCAATGTGTGTTTCACTCTTCCTTTACTTGCTGACCTTTTTTCTTACTCTCACTTAATTCTTCTACACACACGCCATCACCCCCCATGATTCCTGCTGCGGGCAGAAACATGCTTACCAAAGAGTAAGCACTTAAAAAAGCCGGAATGCTGCTTGGAATGTCACTGACAGGAAAGCAGGAAGGGTCCCTCTACTTTCAGATGCTAAAAAGCATGCCAGCATCTCTTCCTATCTTTTAAATTCAAGCACACGGATATGACCTGAACCACTTTCTTCACAATGTGGGCTTGTTTTTGTGGCATGTGGGATATGCTTCCTCTTTCTTATCTCCAAAAGGGTTTCCGAGGTTGAAGGATCCTCATGCCACCCAAAAGCAGCACTTACTCTATTATAAAGTTATATAGCCAGACATGATTTTTAATGGCAGTGCCCCATTAGCTCTCCTTCAGCACAACACGTCCAAATATTACTTGCCTTGACTGCGGTTTTATGGCGGTTCTTTTGTAGATGAACATGAAATGATGAGGCTAATGGTTGAACTCCATTTCCAGGGATGGGATAGATTGGTCTGTGTGCATTTCTGAGGGGAAAGCAGCCCTCGACCACCCCGTTCCCACACAGAAAAGCTCAAGAGAGCTGTCTTTTTTGGGTGAAAGATGTGGCTGCTTGGGTTTGGGGTCTGGCAGGCTTTGAAATTCCATAATGAGGAGCAGGTCTGTCATTAGAGGATGAAAGGGAAAGGATGGATTTGAGGAGAAGATGCTAATCATACTAAAAAAAGCAATGACTTGATTACAGGGCCCACTGTAAAAGAGATACAGGAATCTCACAGTAAAATCTTAGTCTGCAGTACATGAATGGAAACTCTTCTATACAAGACTGATTTTTCATATTATTGCATAATGAAATATGTCAGAACCAGGGCTGGCCATTTCAGGTTTTTAAGTTGTGATAAAACCAAAGTGGAACATGAATATACAGTGGTGTTTAAAGGCGTGAGATGCGGAGCACAGAAGCTCTTGACAGTTCTGGAGGTCAATAATAATATACTAAAACAAATACTGAAATGGTTAAGGCATTTTAGAATGACCAAAACAACATTTCAGATGTTTTACAATGCACTCAGCCTGCTGGTTTGTTCATCCACACACATTTTATCATCTCATAACAAAAACACATGACTTTTTTAATGCACATACTGGAATTTGTTTGGAAAACATGTTTCCGTTATAGTTTATGTGCATCTTTTCTTATCGAATAAAAAGTTTATCCTATTTAGTTATGTGCATACAATTTTTATGTGCATTTTCAAAATGTATGCGCATCTTAGTGTTTCCATCAACCGATTTTTATGCGCATATCCAAAACGCGCATAAAAATAGGTGTATGGAAACTTAGTGTCACCTTGTTAGTAAACCTGTACCTGTAAAGTGACAATTTGGTGGCTCAGCACTGATGTGATTGCAAATTTTACTCTGTGTGTATGATGTGACTGCACTGTTGGTTTTCATGTGAGGTAAATCCATACTTTGCTGATGAAGCATTAGAAAACACTTAAGCGACAACACGTACACTGCCATTAGTGTGTGTTTGCTTGTGCTTTGCCTTTAACCTACACATCCTTAAACACTATACATGCACTTGAGATCATCATGACTCTCGTTTTCAGGTATTTACACGGACATGACAACAGCGGGCTATTCAAAAAAGTCCACATTGTAACATATTTTAAGATTTATGCCTTTTCAATTGCAAAAACACTGTCATGAAAATGAAAAGTGTTTCTCGTTTTTAAACACAAAAAAAATCAGTCTCACTCAAAAAAATGTGGAAAAGATGTTAAATATATATTTAGAAACCTTGACTTTTCCAAACCGCGGTTTTCCTTGAAAACGGTTATCATACCATTCCTACCGTGGACTGATTTTTGCTGTTTATTCTGATGAATTCCCTACCCAGAGAGCACCGACACATTATTTTAGCTACCACTGAGCACTTTTTGTTTGATTTTTGATTCTCCTTTTTGTCTGAAAACAAAGCCCCTAAATGATTGGAGAAGTCAAGCATACCTCACGTTTCTAACATGATGCTAATCTTTCAACAAAAGTTCACAAAAAAAAGAAAATATCCCAAATGTGAATTACGAGCATTTCAATCAAGCTGTTAGAGTGGCAATTAAGGCACTTAAATAAAATAAAATTACAATTTTTTCATGCGATACATCAAATTGTCCATTAACCTACGGTGATGGAAACTCCAGCCTGATCTCATGACGAAACGTTAACTATTTAACATTTTGTCAGTTCAGTGACTAATTCATATTTCAAGTTCAGTCAAACAAAAATGTAAGATTTCTTAAAAGGAGGCGTGGCACTCAACCCCACTCCTAAACCCAATCATCACTTGGGGATGAGCAAATCATATTAAATTGTACAAATGAAATACAATTTCATACAAATTAGACACTAAATCAAGTGACAGGTGTTAATGAGTGTGTCTCGTGTGCCTCACTGTTTTCGAGTCCCAATGAGAACTTTTGTTGAAGTTCTGTTAAAGTTAGTCTTTCAGTTGTCCTTAAGTGGCTGGAGGGAATCTGTGATGCCAGCGAGGATGCAAGACTCTGCCACCATGGATGATTTCGATGCCTGAAGAACCGAGGAATGAATAGATTTGCGCCCATCTGAAAGAACATGAAGGGGGCTTGCTGTTCATGAGGTAATGGAGGTGTCACTGCTATTCACTAAAGATCAAGGCCTGCTATTATCCACCATAATGGGGATGAGCAAAGATAGGAAAGGGGCAGAGGGCTTGCTGCTGGATGCCCATAATCCAGAGGACCTATCACTGGTGCAGGAGTAAAAGGGCATCCAGGATTTTTTTTTCTCTTTCACCTCCGTCTTTTCTCATCCTTCATTCTAAGAACAATTGCGTTGTTTAGAGCAAATTCGTTCTTCTGGATTAAACAGAAATTTTGAAGCACAGCAATGAGATCATTGTGTAAATTCCAGTGTGGAGATTGGTTGTCTGTACCGGCCAGTACAAAGTGACATCATTGAGTTTTCAGCACATTGGTTCATTAATTCATGAGAAAGTCTTGGTTCAAACCAATCAGTGTGCTCTATTGTGAATGAGATGCAACTTCATTAATATGCATGATATAGCTTTGCAGACTCCTTTTACCTGTTACAGTGTTCAGAGAGATTCAAACAAGTAATTCAAACAAGTAGTAGAAGAAGAATTCTTCTGATGACATGGGTTGTCATTGTTGCTTTTATAAATGTGCCGCAACAAAGGTTTTGTTTCCATTTCCCTATGATGAGAGCACAGCTCGTGTGTGTATCCACATGTATGGACTACAGTGGTCCTAACACGCGACAAAAATAAGTTTGTAAGGAACATTTTTTTACCTAGGAGCTTTAAGAATCTGGAAATGGTTTAAAAAAAGATGCAATTTCAGTTGGTGTTGAAAATGTGAAAATCAGTGTGTGCACGTAATGAAACTCTCCTTTTCATGCAAACCCTTCCCTCTTTCACCACTCAGCACTCCTACCCAAACAAAGCTGGACTCTTTCTACTTTACTGACTTTTTTCAAACTAGAGATGTGACATGAGGAGTTTCATGGTCCAGCAGCAGTTCTCAATCCTGGTCCTCGTGACCCCCTGCTTTACACATTTTGTATATTTCTGTTACCGCTTTAGGGCTGCGCAATAAATCATTTAAGCATGATATCGCAATGTGATCATTCGCAATAGTCACATCGCAAGATATAGGGTTATAATTATCAGATTATAATTTATCATTTGCATGAGATTGTATGAAGATTTTAAAAGCATTCAGGTATAAGACATTTTACCGTTTTATACAACAAAAACTATGCATTTATATTTTACATCATTTATATTTTCAATTACCGCATCCGAATGCTGTTAGACTTCTAATAAATACAATAAAAAGCTGTTTATTTAATTTGTATCTTTTTCATTATTGCATATATTTATGCTTGTATACACCTAGAATCACCTATCAATCTGAAATTTAAATATTTCTATTTGGAAAGAATTTATAGTCATCTGGTAAAATTTTATTCATCTCGCAATATATATTGCAACATACCAAAATATCGCAATGTTTCATTTTTCCAATATCATGCAGCCCTACATCAGAGGTCTGTTCTTCTCAACCGTAGTAGGCATCAAAAGATATTCTGCCATGATGCTAGTTGGAAATAAGCTTGTTCAATTCAAAGGGTATTAAAATGTGTGAGACATAACTTTTATGCAAAGCTGCAGATTATGGTTAAATTACCCTTCACACGTCTGTAAATAAATTTATATGAAGTGTAATGCAAATCTTTTTTTTTTTTTTTTTTAAACGAAGTCAAATTCAAATGCAACCGGTTTTCCGTGTGCAGGGGCCAGGGGATAGAAAGCAGTGAACACTATGTAGGGAGTTTGTTAATCAAGTGACACAGTTCCTTCATGGAACTCATAAATCACCTGATCAGGTGAACAGAGGAATGCAAAATCTGCAGAGTGGGAGGTCACAAGGACAATGATTTAGAACCACTGATTTACAGGACAGTTTGCCATATTTTGCCATCCTGGAACATATCTTATAATCCATACATATTCCCTACCCCTAAACCCAACCACAACTGTAAATTATTCCCAAAATCAGAGAGAAATAATAGTTGAATAACAATCATGTAGAAGTAATTATATATAAACCTAACTGTAAGCCTAAACTTAACATAAGCGGTAGATGAATCCCTTAATTCTGATTGGCTGATTGGAATGTTGTTCCAGGATCAACATAGATGTTAATTCAGGAACATGTCCTACTTGGTGAAATCAGGTTGGCAGATGGACTCCACCGAATACCATGGTGTTGTTTATTTCATTCATATTTTTGTTCTATTATTTTCATCTGTGCTTTAAATTAGGGCTGTGCAATAAATTGAAATTCAGTTTCAATTTAAATTTTGGCTTTTAACGGTTATGAGAAAATTGCATCCTATACCGCCCCATTTCCAGTTGTACACATTTGTTGCTCTGCAAAGCTCAGTTTTACGTGAAAATTACTAAAAGCATGTACTGTAACGTAACTTGCAGCACAGGATGTGCATCATTCATTGATGTTCATTCGAATCATTCTTGTTTTTTGTGTGTGCGCTCTCCCTCAGAGATGAGCAGAGCACGCACATCTAAAGTCATCATAGAATTTTCTTATTTACAGGGAGGAAAATAACTGTATTGAGTTGAAGTCAGAATTATTCGCCTTCCTGAATTATTAGCGGCTCTTTTTCCCCCAATTTCTGTTTAACAAAAAGAAGATTCAACCCATTTCTACACATAATTGTTTATAACTCAATATAACTCATTTCTAATTATTGATTTCTTTTATCTTTGCCATGATGACAGTCCATAATATTTTACTACATATTTTTCAAGATACACGCATTCAGCTCCAAATACGATTCAAGGCTTAATTAGGTTAATTAGGCAAGTCGTTGTATTACATTGGTTTGCTCTGTACACAATCAAAAAGTTATATTGCTTAAGGGGGCTAATAATATAGACCTAAGAATAGTTTTAAAAATATTTAAACCTGCTTTTATTCTAGCCAAGATAAATCAAATAAGCCTTTCTCCAGAAGAAAAAAAAATTATAGGAAATACTGTGAAAAATTCCTTGCTTTGTTTAACATCATTTGGGAAACATTTTTAAAAAATAAAAAAAACTCACAGGAGGGCGAATAATTTTAACTTCAACAGTATATCATTTTGAATAATTGTGATTACCATTATGATCAAAATAATCGTAATTATGATGTTTCCCATAATCGAGCAGCCCTATTTTAGATTATATTATTTTGTGTATTTTTGTATAACTTTGTATATTTTATGCAGATCCCCAGCAAAATCATCACAATCAATTCAAAAGTGTGAACTTGAAGTCAACTTGTGTAATTCTATTCATATGGCAATAAATATACAGTTGAAGTCAGAATTATTAGGAAGTATTCACAGTATGTCTGATAATACTTTTTTCTTCTAGAGAAAGTCTAATTTGTTTTATTTCGGCTAGAATTAAAAGCAGTTTTTAATTTTTAAAAAAACATTTTAAGGTCAAAATTATTAGCCCCTTTAAGCTATATTGTTTTTCGATAGTCTACAGAATATACCATCCTTATACAATAACTTGGCTAATTACCCTAACCTGCCTAGTTAACCTAATTAACCTAGTTAAGCTTTTAAATGTTGAAAAATCGTCTCTCCGTTAAACAGAAATTGGGAAAAAAAAATAAACAGGGGGGCTAAATATTCAGGGGGGCTAATAATTCTGACTTCAACTGTATATCAAAATGTCAGTTTTTTTTATATCATGCAGCCCTAATGTAAATAATAGATTCACCACATCAAAAGCTCTGCATGTTGGTTTGTGAAGTGGCTCGTCTCTTCACAGAACATGTACCCAGCAGCGAGTCCACATGCAGCCATTGGCCATAATGATTTACTGCAAGAGCCTTGTGTGTGGCGCTCTTATCTATGACATGAGGAGGAGGAGGGGAAGCTAATCTCGCTTCAGAAGAATAACAGCTGATAAGTCTTTTGGTAGGATGATATCTGTGTGTGTGTGAAATGGATACTGACACACACACACACCCACATAGAATGTTTTCAGTACAGATCTGGAGGGGGTTCGTTCCCCACAGGAATGGAAACGTCCCCACAAAAGACAGTGGGTCAACCACATAAATCATCTGCACCAGCGTGAATGTTAATAGGACGATGGGGTATGGTGTTAATGTGAACAGATGATTATACTCGCCACAACGCAGATGAGAGAACTGGGAAACTTGAAAGCAAAAAAGTTGGGATTGGTTTAACCGAAACTCCATGTCATTCCTTTGTCACCGCAGTATTTACTGCAAACCATGTAACAGCGAGAGAAAGTGTGGATGGATATTAGCGCTTTGAGAGCACGCTTTAGTGCAGCACACAATGCAGCTTATCAGCCATTGCAGAAGTCATGATTAGGAATTTATGGGATCCGTTCAAACTCATTAAGTGCTTGATGTCAGCTCGGTAGATGGAGTTGTTGCTGTGCAGGGGTTGTTAACTTTACTGTCTATCTTTAGTGCTGCAATTTAACAGACAAGTGAATAATGTATCAGGTTTTTTTAGCATTTATTTTCTTTTTTAAAAAGATAACTAATGTATTTAATTCACAATTTAGTTCATAATAATTAAATTCAATTATATTATTTTTAAATAATATTTAAATATTTTTTATTTTTATTATTAAATAAATGATTTACATTTTTATTTTTATTTAAAACATATTTTTATTACAAATATTAGTATTTATTAATAAAATATATTTAAAAAATATTAACAAATATATATTATTAATATATATTTATATTATAATGGAATAATTAACTACTGGGCAGCACAGTGGGTAGCGCCGTCACCTCACAGCAAGCAGGTCACTGGTTCGAGCCTCGGCTGAGTCAGTTGGCTTTTCTGTGTGAAGTTTGCATGTTCTCACCGTGTTCACCTGGGTTTGCTCCAGGTGCTCCGATTTCCCCCACAAGTCCAAAGACATGCACTATAGGTGAATTGGGTAAGCTAAATTGTCCATAGTGTACTGTATGTGAGTGTGTATGGATGTGTATAGTTTGCAGCAGGAAGGGCATCCGCTGCATAAAAAATATGCTGGATAAGTTGGCGGTTCATTCCGTTGTGGCGACCCCAGATCAATAAAGGGACTAAGCCAAAAAGGAATTGAATGAATAAATAAAATAATATTTCATTTGATTTATTTATTTTCGAACAGAAATATCATACATAAAAATTCTTTAACATAAAATACATTTCAACATGGTCGAAAATGGAGTGGGATGAAACACAAGCTTATCATTTCCCCCCCAATTACCACACACGTCATTCGTCTATTACTTAAACTTATTTCTTCCTTTACTTAGCTCTTCTTTTTACATGAGACATATTTCATCCTTTTGGCTTTGACATATAATATGTTTGATTCCATTAGTACATTTACATTTTGTAACATAGACCCCCAAAAAATACATAGTACTGCAAATAACCATTAATTAAAATTTCATCATACCTTTCTCATTTGATCCTTTTTCAATCACCTTCATCATTATATTCCTTTAATGATATTTATATAACTTTTTAAATCGATTAATATCTTTACATTGTTGGAGAATCTGTTCTAGACTGTTCTATGGTTTCACACCACATACAGACATACACAAACTTTTTAAAGTTGTCCTTGTTTTCAAACTCCTAAAATTTTGTTATTCTCTCAGATTTCCCAACATAAGTGTGTTATATAATATATACATTGATTGATTGTCCAGGATTGTCCAGATTTTGTCCAGATTTAAATCTTATTATATTTATTATTAAATAAATTATTTACATTTTTTATATAAAACAAATGTTTTTTTTTAATTACTAATATTAGTATTTTTATTGATAAAAATACACATATATATAACATTGTGATTTTTTAACAAATATATATTATTAATATATATAATAAATATATATTATTATTAATTAATTATTAATATATATTTATATATTATATTAATAAAGGGACTAGGCCGAAAAGAAAATGAATGAATGAATTTATATAATAATGGAATAATTATCTACTTATGTAATTAGTGATCTGATCAATCTATGAATGCATAAACAAATTAACAATTCTAATAATACATTAATAAATAATTATGCATTGCTGTAGATTATTAGATGAGATATTACAATAAAATAAATTATAGACAAATACATAGTGAATATACAGTTGTGAAAAGACTAATTTCATTCATCATTTTCCGTATTTATTAGGAGTCGCCAACTGTTCCAGCAGATGTTTTAGGCAGCGGATGTCCTTCCAGCTGCAACGCAGTACTGGGAAACACCCATACACTCTCACATTTACACGCACTCATACACTACGGCCAATTTAGTTTTTTCAATTCACTTAAACCACATGTCTTTGAACTGAGAGGGAAACCAGAGCACAGAGCACAAACTCCACACAGAAATGCATACTGGACTCGAACCAGTGACCTTCTTGCTGTGAGGTAACCATCTGATCTTATTACTGACTGCTTATTGCGAACCACTGAGCTACCGTGCCACCACTGAAAAGACTTATTTTGGGAGAGGTATAGAAAATATACAAGAATATTGAATCTTCATAGGGTTGACTTGAACATCTCCTGCATATTAAGTACCCATCACGCTGTGAGCACATGCACTAATCACAAAGTGCTGTCTATAGATGTGGTTCAGTCTGATTGATTAAACAATGATAATAAGGTAATCACAAACCCACGTGAAGGGGTGGCAGATGAAAGTTATGTTATTATTCTGTCACTCAATAGACAGTACGTATGGCATTGGGTACTGTGGTAAGGGAGGAAAGCAATGCTGATCATGTCCTTCTCTCAGAGGAAATATTTCTCCAGAATCTTATGAATATGTTTACAAACTCGGTATATGCAGCAGGGTCAAGGACAGAGCTGCTGTCACCGCTACAGAAATAAGTGTGAGTTACACTCGGGAGGCTAAACACATTCTTTAGCATATACAGCAGGCCTGTAATATACCAAACAAGCCAATATAAAGAACAACATTAGAACTGAAAGAAACAAAAAACACAAACAAAGCCTACCTACAAACTCAACATGGTTAACAGTTCAAAACGGACATGCCTACTGTAAACAAGGGTATGTATCAGTAAAACATCTCAATAACCTTAGGCTAACGTTCAGCGTGCTAATTTGAAAACGAGTGGTGACGTTGACTGCAAGGAGGCTAAATGATTGTGGGATATCTAGTTTATATAATTAATTAAACACACGTCAATGTTGACTAACTTACATTTCAGAGAATACATTTCCCGATACTTCGTCCGTTTCAGTTCGGCCAATGATTTCCAAGATGACTTTATAGTTCTGAGAGCTTGTGACAATGCATTAAATGAATCAGCTTTGTTGAATAAATCGAATCAGTTTAATGACTCGGACATTTGTTTTGCTCTCGAATCGCCGCCACCTATCGCCGCAACCTTCAAAATCTCGTCAGGGAAACTTTTTATTTTTTTTTTTACAAATAATTCACACAAAAATGAAACTTTGTTATACTGTAATTTCCTCGCCCTCCACTTTTTTCAGACCTATGGGTTCCTTTTTCTCTGCTGAACACGAAAGAAGATATTTTGAAGAATGCTGTTGACTAACTTTCATTATATATATACATCTAGTTGATCATTTGGAAAAGTAGCAAAAGGTAGATTTTTCTTATGAATCATCTTTGTACTTCATTCCAATCAACACAAATATTGCAGACCTATTGGAACCCGCATAAACCCAAGATTCTCACAAAAATAAGTCAAATTTGGGAAAATCATGGTTTGGGGTTACATTCGGTATAGGGGCGTGCGAGAGATCTGCACAGTGGATGGCAGCATCAACAGCCTGAAGTATTAAGACATTTGTGCTGCCCATTACATTACAAAGAGGGCAAATTCTTCAGCAGGATAGCGCTCCTTCTCATACTTCAGCAAAGTTCCTGAAAATAAAGAAGGCTCCAGGATTGGCCAGCCCAGTCACCAGACATAAACATTGTTAAACATGTCTGGGGTAAGATGAAGGAGGAGGCATTGAAGATGAATCTAAAGAGTCTTAATGAACTTTGGGAGTCCTGCAAGAACGCTTTCTTTGTCATTCCAGATGACTTTATGAATAAGTTATTCAAGTCCTCTGCAGAGATGTATGGATGCAGTCCTCCAAGCTCATGGGAGTCATACACAATATTCATTATTTTTCCACTGCACCATGACTTTATATTCTATACTGTACAGTATTTCTGTTAAGTGACAAGACTTTTGTCTTAGCAAAATCAGACCTTACTGTCCTAATTAAATAATAATAAATCAGGGATGATCATATTTTATTTTGATAACACAAGCATAATATAGAGGCCTTTGCCTTTCATATAAGCCATTTCTGATACCAAATGATAAACACGAAGTCAAGTTATTATTTGTTGTACTTAAAACTTGCATAGGCGACAAGACTTTTGTCAGGTAGTGTAAGCCAAAAGTTTGTAAATTGCTCTCAGACACTCTCAGAACTAAACCAAGCAGAGCATGGCACATATTCAACCACCCCATAACCCAAACCCATATTGCATTTAAGTTTGAAATGATCCATTAATTCTTCATGTGCAGTGCTCTTCACTATAAAGTAGTGGTTTAGCTGAACACTGACTCAGTGACATGTATTGACATTGCATTTGTTCAAAACACATCGTTTGTGTATGTCAAATTCAACATTTTTTGTGATTGAATCACTGTTCCTAGTCATGCAGATCCAAACAAATGACACATGCCAGTGGCTATGAAAGAGAGCTTAAAAACACAAGTGATGTCAAAGGGAATTAGGTGATTTCTTCTTTCAAATGGGGCGTCTCCTCCATGAAATAGTTGAATGCAGGCCTGCTCGCCTCTTTTGGAGCTCCATCAAGGGATTTTACTGATTATGTGGTTGTTATTTGCATAGAGATTTAGTCAGATTTGAAAGAGAGAGAGAGAGACATTGATGGGAAAATACCTTAGTGTCTGCTGCAGATGAAATAAAAGCACACAGATGTCTGGCCTACAACACTAGAATTTCATCAAAGTAACAAAAACCCTTCAAAAACAAGCAAAAGAAGACAAAACACTGTCTACTATAACAGTACAGTATATTACCAAAAGTCTTTGAAGAAGACTAGAGGAATAGGCTATTTTCAAACTAGTAAAATTGTGTAAATTCATTCATTTACTCATTTTCCTTCGGTTTAGTTTCTTTATTTATAAGGGGTTGCCACAGCGGAATGAACCACCAACTTATCCAGCAAACGTTTTTACACAGCGGATGTCCTTCCATACACACTCATTCACAGACACACACTACAGCCAATTTAGTTTACTCAATTCACCTATACCGCATGTCTTTGGACTGTGGGGGAAACCGGAGCACCCGGAGGAAACCCACGCCAACACGGGGAGAACATGCAAACTCCACACAGAAATGCCAACTGATGGACTCGAACCAGCACCTTCTTGTTGTGAGGCGAGAGCGCTACCCACTGAGCCACTGTGTTGCCAATGTATAAATTATGTATAATTATAAAAAGCATGATGAAAAGTGAAATATTTTAGTTGTCTAAACATATCATAATGAATAAATATGCAATAAACTGATCTTAGGCTACAATATCCTACCATGAACTATGGATCATTAATAGAAGTAATAATGATACTTTAATGAAAATGTTCTATATTTGTTTAATGTTCTGCAAAAGACAAAATGTCATTAGGATGATTACTTATAACTATTTTTAGTCAGCTCTTACTTAAATGTATAATTTATTTTTAAATGTAACAATAATCTAAGGTGATTCATTCCGCTGTGGCTACCCCTGATGAACAAAAGGACTAAGCCGAAAGAAAATGAATGAATGAATGAACAATAATCTTAATAAGAAACCAAAACTACCAGAAGGTGGTGATAATGTCTTAAAGACTAGTTAAAGAGTAGTAAATTGAGTCATATTCAAATAATTAATTCAATCAGCTGATTCACTCAGGAATTAAAGGGATAGTCCAAACAAAAATCATAGAAGCCAATGAGATAACAGCCATTGGGATCCATAGTTGAAAAAATACTATAGATGTCAGTGGCTGTTTTATTGTAATACTCTACAGTATATTTTTATTTGTGTTCAACGGAAGAAGGAAACTCAAACAGGTTTGGAAAAAACTGAATTGTGAGTAATTGATTACAGAACAATTTGTGGTGAACTATCCCTTTAAATATTCCTATTTTTATGAATGAGCCATTGAATCATTGTCTTGCCTGATTCATTAAAACACTGATTAATTCAATTGATCAAAAATGCACTATATATATAGTGCATAGAATACAGTTCTGTCTGGTTCTCAAATCTGATTGGCTGATCGCTGTGCGATATTCTGCAATATCAGAACTTGTACAGCCTCTTCACTCTTGTGTATTACTCCGCCCACATAGAGTGACAGAAGATCAATAAACTCACAACAGTTTGATAAATATTGCAGCTGTTGGACAACATAATGCACTTTTGAGGCTTTTTATGGTGAGAATGTAGTTGTTTAGATTGCAACTATGACGATTATTTATAAGGATAGTGCCTATTTTAAATATTTATAATTACGGAGATTCAGCGCATAGGTGGCCAGCCTATCATACTGAGCACAGCAAAGACAATTGACGTTCCATCTCAAGATGGCGACAGCGACATTATGCCAAAGGATCATTTAAATACTAACTCTAAAATGACATTGGTGAATTAGCAATAGTTTCTGCTGTTCTGACGGTGAGTTGAAGATGTGAATGAGTGTTCTTCATACAAAAGGATTTTTAGAGACTCTCTGTGTTTGATTTATTTATATATATATATATATATATATATATATATATATATATATATATATATATATATATATATATATATATATATATATATATATATATATATATATATATATATATATGATAAAGCTGTTAAATGGTTGTATGATGCAATATGGCTGTATATCGTCGCTGGTGGGACACTAAAGTACTCGGCCTGCGGCCTTGCAGGTCAACGCACGCCTCCCACCTGCTACGCATGTAATATATGCAACACTCGTACCGCCTCTTCACCCTTCACCTTTGTGTCAGTGACCTCTGCCCACAAACAGCAACAAGCATAGGACACTCTACAGTTTGACAATTATTCCTGCTGTTGGGCAACATAATATACTTTTAAGGCTTTTTTAGTTTAGATTGCACTATGCAGTTTATTTATAAGTATAGTGCCTATTTTAAAATATTTATAATTTCTGAGAGACAGCACATCGGCGGAGAGACAACCTTAGCTTGCCATAATGAGCAGACCAAAGATGGTTGACGATGTCTATCTGATTGTCTATAAGATTGTCTATAAGACAGCGACAGGAACGCATAATGAGCCCTTAGAAGATTAAAACAACGTAATTTCCAACTACAGCTGATTAAATCATTTTTAAACTAGTAAGTGATTTTCTAAGTCGATCTCTCTCTTTTGGATGCTGTAGTGCTGTATTTATATCATATAATTGTAGTGTATTGAGTGTGAGATGGGACTCACATATCAGGAATGTGTGTTGTTTTGGCACAAAGAAAGAAGAAATGCCCACATGTGTTTAGCGTTTTTCCTTATCACAAACACAACAGCAATCTGGTTGTGGTTGCGCTGCTTTTTTGGGGGTAATTATTGTGATATCCCTATTGCAACAGAGAAATACTGTAGACTGTAATACTGTAAGGAGATATCTCTGTAGACGGATGGCATTTCATGCCGTGTTCAGTCTTACAATCTTAAAATGTGAGCAAAATCACCTGTTTTGTCATCACTTTAGATATTATGCTAGAGAATCATCGAAAAACTAGCTCTTGAACTGTTGTATAAACGCAATATCACACTCGTAGCAGTGCGATATGGCTGTATATCAGCACTGGTGGGACACCAACGCACGCCTCCCACCAGTGCTGATATAAAGCCATATCGCACTGCTACGAGTGTGATATTGCTCATAAAAATTTCATTGTTTTAAAAATGTTGAGATGAGATGAATAAGATTTTTTTTAACAATAGTTTTACTAATTTCTAATAACTAATTATTTTTGTCTTTGCCAAGATGACAGTGCATAATGTTTTACTAGTTATTTTGTACTATTTTTCAGTTGAATAAAGTAAATTTAAAGACTTAACTAGGTTATTATGTTAACTAGGCAAGTTAGGATAATTAAGCAAGTTATTGGATAACAGTTGTTTTGTAGACAATCGAAAAAATATACATTTTTTAAAATATTGACCTTATAACTGTTTTTTAAAAAAAGTAATAACTGCTTTTATTCCAGCCAAACTAAAAGAAATAAGACTTTAGGAATAAAAAAAATATTACAGGAAATGTGAAAATTTCCTTGGTCTGTTAAACATCAATTTGCAAATATTTGAAAAAGAATAACACTTTCACAGAAGGGCTAATAACTTTAACTTCAGGTATATAGTGGAACTGTGCAAGTTAAAAACAGTGACGAGCTTTCAATATTCATTCATGACTTATATGTGAGAAGCCTCACAGACGGCTGTGTGTAACTCTACCTTTCAGCCACTGCTAACATGAGGGGCTCCAAGTTCAGCTGTTGAAACAATCAGAAGAAAAATAGAGAGCATAAAATGCCATCTGCTTCACTGCTCCGCGCTTACACGATCGTGAATAATGAAGGGAAACCGAGAAAAGCTTTGACTACACAATTTATGTTGACTCAACAAAGCCTTGCTTAAAAGATTAAACAATCGGAGAAAATCTGAGCTGCCCAAAGCCTCTTTTCTGCTGTAGCAGGAACACCGACACAATTAAGAGGTGTAAATCACCATATGTATGAGTAAATAACTTCTTACTAAAAGAATGAACAAAGAGAGCAATATGAAGAGGATATTGTTCATTATTTTCAAAATCAAGTGTTAATTAAGTGTTGAAAATAACAAATAACAAGTAAACTGAACAATTAGTTACACCTCATTAACTGTGATAGCCTCATGTTCAAATAAAATAAATAATATAATAAAATAAATCAAACAATATGAATTCTAAGCTGTTTAGTGCTTCCTTAAGGGGCAGTTTCTTTCTTCTGTTGAACATGAATTATGGTATTTTAAAGAAAGTTGGAAACCTGTAAACAATTATTTTCTTAATATTTGTTTTTCCTTTCATGGAAGTCAACCAGTTTTCAGCTTTCTTCAAAATATCTTCTCTTGTATTCAGGAGAATAAAGAAACACATAAAGGTTTGGAATAAGATTCCAGACGAGCCCCCCAAAATGTCACAAACTCTTTATCTTGGTCTAGGTGAAACAGTGTTTGACATTTAAAGTTACAATTGAAATGAATTTATATATATATATATAAATATATATATAAAGTGAAAACAACAATGAGTTAATCAAAATAGAATATGGTCGTGACAAACACAAAGACGGGGACAAAAGATCTGGCAAAAGGGACGTTGGTGGCGCTAAAAAAAAGAAAAGAACAAAACCCAAACTATTTCTAGCTAATAATATCTTATCACTTTAAATTTTGGGGTGAACTATCCCTTTAATAATGCCACAACAATGTAACGTATTTTAATTTTCAGCCTTTTCTCACAAGTACTGACACATGTGTTCAGTTCGGTTCATTGAATCAATTCCTCATCATTTTAAATAATAAATTTAAATAGTCAGGTCTGTTTTAAACATACTCTTACACCTCTGTTTATTTTGGAAGGTCAATTGTGAGCAAAAAAATTCTCAAACTATTAGTGCACAGAGACATATCAGCGAGAGGATGTGTTATTGAGCTAAAAAAACTGCTTTTCTCAAAATAAAGTGTTTGAACATCTGGACTACAGGTTATATGCCACAGATAGTCCTAACAGACAGCCAGAATAGCTGTATTTACAGTAATATAACCTCTTGACATAAATACAGCTGACATGGCCAGAAGAATCTGACTTCTTAGTATACTTTTAGGTGTAAAAGTGGTGAAGCATCGGCATACAAGACCAAAGCTTGATCAAAGATGGCCAACTAGATGGTCCTAGCTGGGGACTAGTTATTGAATGATAAATTAAACATATTTCTTAAATGAAATAAAAATAAGTAATTAATGATAATGATATAAAGTAAAAATAGAAAGAAATTTTCATTACTACAGAACAAATGAATTATACTTTTATATAAAAATAGATTAAGTATTCAAAATGTATGTCACCTTGCTAGAAAAACAAACACTAAGAAGTCACTTTTGCTCAACAAGGCTGGATTTATTTGACCAAAAATATTATACAAAGTGTAATTTTGTAAATTCTTAAAAGTATTATAAAACAAGCAAATCTGCACATTTATTTTTACTGTCATAAATTGCAGCATTTTATTTTAGCACTATGAAAGTCTATAATCTCAATTATAGATCAATTTAAAGTGTCACTGATGGACGAGGGAATTATGAATAAGTGCTTTTAACACAGATCATAAACTTTTTTTAATCCTTGAGCAAAAATGTTTAAAAAAAAATCATAATGTTTCCAAACTTTTGACTGGTCATGTATTTTGACGACACAAAAATAACAATATTTCATAAATATGTGCTGCTTATGTGTAATAAACATGTTTGGTATATACATAGGATATACAGTTTGCTAACAATGTATTGATAAATATACATGTAAAATTGTCACGAGAATTAGCTGTATTACTCACTAGACTCTCTACAGGGCACTCCAGCTACAAATACACTCCATCAGCCATTCACAGGACTGCACATCCCATTATGCATTCAACCATCTACAGCTGTGTGTGTAAGAGAGAGTTAAGATTGCTAACAGCTGTCGATGGTTGATTGGAACAATGTACAATGGGATGTGTAGTCCTATGAATGGCTGATGGAGTACATATAAGAGGTCTGCGTGGTTTTATTCCACACCCGCCATATATTCTGCTCTTGTTCATCCACTGCCCGCTTAGAATAGTTTTCTACCCAACCATTCTCGCTAAATTTAGATCTACCAAAAGAGCGATAACAGATAAAACTGAAGGTTGTGCAAGGATTGTAGGCCAAATGTCAGTTTTGTTTGCCTCTTTGAGTTGAGACATGAGTGCCACCTTAAACCTGAGGTTCCAGTCTTGTGACTGCTAAAGAGTAAAACTTTAAGGTTTTATCACATATCACTATTCATTCATTAATTTTTTTTTCAGCTTAGTCGCCACAGCGGAATGAACTGCCAACTTATCCAGCATATGTTTTAGCAGCAGATGCCCTTCCAGCTGCAACCCCTCACAGGGAAACCCCATTCACTCTCATTCACACACTACGAGGCCCGTTGTGCAGATGATGCACACACAGATTGTGTGGGGAAAAAAAGCATGTGCAGTAAGCACTGGTCATGCATTCAACATGTGTGACAGTTGTGAGCACTGGCTGTACCCGTGCTCAATAAGAATGAGGAAATCCCAGATATGCTGTTCCCAGGGATGGGCAAAAATACATTATTGATAGCAAAAGTGGCCAGTAAAATTGCCTTACCTCTGTACATTGATTCTTCAACCTCTTAATATTTTAATATTAAGATAACAATATTTTAAATGAAGAGTTAATTTAAGTTTTTTTGTTCACAGCATTTTTCTGAAATCTAGTTGTTTTGCTATTAAACTCTTAAATACTCAATGTAAAAAATGTATTAGGAGTTTTGATTATTAAATATTTATGTTTCATATGTTGTCTTAAGGGTTACAGTACATCTTTCCTCTTCATTAACTTTTATAGTGGACCTACTGATCAACTACTGGCATTTGAAACAGCCAATGAAGTATTGTAGGAATCACCACTGTGTGACTTTTTTTTATGTTGTTTTTTTTTTAATGACAAACAATTCTTCTTTAAATGGAAGAGTCAATAACATCCAAAGCACCAACCAGAGGGTGCATTTATATGATGTCTTGATGTAGATTTCTTATAAAGTATTTTACAGTATTTTAAAAATACAAAAATACAAAATACTAAAGTATTTTGATACAAAATGAAGAGTTCAGATGCAAAAACTAGCATTTTTCTTGATTCAGTAATTTCACTTTTACATCAAAGAAAAGGTCATTTTCATCGAATTTAACATGAAATGAAAACTGAAATGAAACATAAGAGAAAAATGCTCTTTGTAAAAAAGAATTCAAGATGGCAATTAAAGGTTTTTGCATCTGAACTCTTCAAATATTAGGTCGTTTTCTTCAGCCCTATCAAATACAAATTACAAAATACTATTTTGTATTTAAAATGCGTTTTTGAAATGCATCATAAATGCTGCCCATCTCTGGCTGTTCCAAAATAACGTCGGGACTCAGAAATAATATTTTGTAAGACCGCCTGCTACTGTTCAAATTACACCAGAGTTACCAACTACTACCGCGTTTTATTCGGAATGCAGACCTCTAGTGTATATGAAGCTGGAGTGCCCAGCTAATACTCTTGACAAAATACGACAAAACAGTAAATAATAATAATAATAATAATAATAATAATAATAATACTAAGAATATATATATATATATATATATATATATATATATATATATATATATATATATATATATATATATATTCTTCTTCGTATTATAATATAATATTAATTACAATAAAAAAAGGGTTGTACCATATTTTACCAAAATTAGGGTTAAACTAACTCAGCATTTTTAGAGTTTGGATAAAAAAAATCTGGATTTTACATCATTCTACCACCTTACACCATCTAATGGCCAATTCAGGCCAGCTATAATCCATCATTTTCCATAACATAGCTAACAACTTTACCAGCACACACAGCCTCAAAACCCTGCACATTGACCCAGCAGCTCAAAAACATTGTAATGTTGTACAAGACTAAAGTGTGCGTTGTGCCTGTTTGCCGATGCGAGTGGTATGTGTTTCTAAATGATCCTTGTCCTGAACACGCTCGATCTCACCGCTCTGGTATGTAACACACACGGCCTCCTCTTCCCCTCCCTCCTTCTTCTTCCTTCACTTCACACTTTCCTACTTTCACAAGACAATTGGCCTTTTAAAATCAGTTTATTCTTCTTGCTTTTTTATTGCCCTGTAGAGAGTGTTTGTGGTGGGCTGCCGCCAGGCTCTTGTGCTGATGGAAGAGGCAGAAAGTGACATGTTTTAATGCATCAGTCATGCATGGAGAACTCTCTGCGGTCTTGTGTCTGTCTGTTTGAGGACAAACAGGTGACCCCGCAGGAAAGGAAAATGACAAATGGGATCTGTTTAAAATCTGAAATTGACTGATAAATGCGTTGTTTCTCAGATTTTTCAAAAGCAAAAGACATGTGAATGTTTCATATTATTTACACATGCTTATTCCGAATATATGTGAAAGACACTTGTCAGGTTTTATTTTGGAGAGCAGGCGTGAGGTTCAGCTGTGTCCTCTGTGTCATTTTCTGACTGATTAAGGCACAAACTGATACGGCTAACATCTAATCTGACTGACAGTTTTTATACAGCAGAGGCAAAGTGCTTGCTATTAGAGGTGTGGCGCTTTTCCTGGTGATGTGGAGCCGATCCGTGAATCACAGCACATTATGTTAGCTGACCAATCAGAGCCTCTTGAGGGTGGGCCTTTCGGAGGAACTATAAAATATGACAGTCGTTTTCATGTTAGTGGAGTAGCAGTATATAATCAAAGTAAGATATATGAAAAAAAAAAATTACTTGATTTTTTACAATTGAAGCATGAGCACACATTGCTTTGCATCTTATAAACACAACCAAGCCTTAAAAAACACACTCTGGACCACCCTTTTAAAGCAGTATTAGAACAGACATGTAAGGGTTTTGCTATTAGCACAATAGTGATTGAGAGACTGCTTTTATATAAAAGAAATATCATTAATAACCCAGTTAATATTGATAAAATTTCACGTATTACTGGCAGACTAACTTTCTTTCTTTCCTTTTTTTATTTATTTATTTTTTTTTACAAATTTAGCAAAATGGAGATTTATTTTAAGGTAGCAGCTTTTCTAAAGTTCATCCACTAAAGCTAAGGGTATACTCACACTAGGCATAGTTGTCTTGAACTGTGCCTGATGAGTACAATTGTCCATCAAGGCCTTCTAACCATCCCCAAATCAGCTAATACACAATTCCAATTTTAAAAATCATTGAAATCATTAAGTTATCCAATTTTATCTCTAACATGACACCTGGTAAGCTCTATTTATAGTATAAAAATAAGTATATCGGTTGTGATCTAACCTTTGCAGTTTGCTGGACAACTACACATCTGCTAACTTACTGAACAACGAATCCCATCATGCCCGGCACTCACACACCAGTTCTAAATCACCCCTTGTTTTCACACACACAGCTGCAGATCATCCTCACTGATTACTTGGACTATTTAAGCACCACAGACACATTCATTCTTCCCTCAGTATTGTTCCATGTTTCTTGCTTCCATGTTTTGCTCTCTCTAGTTTTGGATTCTTGGTCTGTTTTTGGATTGTCATCATTACAACAGCACAGTATCCAGTATAGCACAATTTAGACTCAAAAAATGTGTGTAACATGAATGCAATTCTACTTTTTTCACATAATATTCATGTTTTGATACTGTTAGTGGCTGGTTCTTATTTTTTAATACCGTTGACTTATTAGACATTGTTTATTATTCAACAATTACTTAGTAAAATAATTTAATTAAAATAATGAAAATTAAGAAATGATAAACATAATGAATCATGCTCAAAAACAGGCTACATCCCTGTCAACTACAACCACAAATGCACAAACCTATCTAGCTCCATTGCAACATATTGCCACATAGTCTCTATTACACCTGAGGAACAATGCAAACAGAAAAAAAATGTATTTTGATGAACTTGCATGGCCAGCACACAGGGAGTTGACTTCAAATATAAGCCAGAACTCTCCGAACCTGTTTTTACGAGTCTTTCTTGAACAGGCGCAACCACCACAGTCTAGACTGTACGCATGTTTAAAGCAAAACATAACAGTTACTTAGGCAGATGTGAATTCCTTATACACCGGAAAGGTAGTAAAATGAGGAAGAAAACTGAGGGAGAGAGAGACACCAAGACATGGGAAGTCTGAAATCCTTTTTCCGACCACAGAGCTGACCTCTGACCTTCAAATTTCAGCCCACAAAGCTGAGGTGAGAGCAAATCTCCAGCTTAATTTAGGAAGACAAATCTGCTTTAATTAGTGTCAGTTGGTAATGATCAGGTGACTCCTGTGGTTGTCTGTGAGGCTCAGCCTGCTAATTGAGTTTCTTTTTTTCTGCTGGAAAACATGGCTCTCAGCTGGGGGAGAGAGATAGTGACAAAATGAGGTTTGGCAGGCCGGGACCATTGAGAGTGTTATGTGTACACAGCTAAGTCAATACATCCTGGAGAAACCCTGAGGCCTGAAACAACCTCTGCATGCACAGTTGCTTCTATGTGAGCAAGATTATAGATTTACCTTTTTCACTTTATGCAATTCATAATATAATACCAGATCACCTGATTCTGTGCAGCCTTCGTGCTACTGAAGATATTAGGGCCCAAATTAAACCCTTGAACCTATTCTTAATGGCAATGCTTTACCCGACAGGTTGTGAATACTATCTGTACTTCGCTTCTCGTCAAAAAGAAGACAGTATCTTTTGAGTTTGTTTTGAGATTCACAAACAAACAAAAAACAGAGAGGATTATGGTATAGCCACCAAACCAAAGAAGAACAGTGTGCCACAACTACAAACAATAAAACCTACTGTAATCAGTGACTACATTCAAATACTACAGATATAGTTTACAAAGGTAGTTCACTTGAATTACTATGGATGAGAGAATCTGCACAACATAGGCTCATTCTGAAAACGTAGATACATACATTTCTGGATATCGCGAATTATGTAGCCAGAAGTACATTTGGCTGCATTTCATCTTTAAAACAAACGCTACAGTGTGGTATGACATCGGTCCTTTTCTCGCTTACCAGCTGACTGCTTACCTCCGTATGGACAGCTTTTACGTACATCGGCAGCCTTGAGACGCAGAGTGGAGTTGACTGCGACAACAGGGTTCAAGTCCTGTTGAAGAACGGTTCCAGAAAGCAGTTCCAGAAAGCAAAAGCTAAAAAAATTAAATAAACAAGTAAATAACAGGGTGAGAATGTGGTAAAATCTGAAAACGTGGTAATAATCATGGGGCTTTTCTCTTTCTGGATTGCTTTTTAAAACATTGGGGTTGGATCTAGGGAAGGGGGTTGACGAGTCAATCTGTGCTTTTTAAAACACTATTGGTTGGGTTTATGGAAAAGGGATGGTGGGGGGTCGGTTGGTCGGTTGGTCAGTCAGCAAGTCAGTCAGTCGACAGCGGCCTCTGGTGGGTTTACGTGAGAACAGCTGGAGTGAATGGCACTTGCGAAAGAAATTTGAAATCTGAAAAAGCATACACAGTGGCCTCTGGTGGATTTGCAAAAACAAAAACTGCAAAAAAACGTAGCCCCTTGGACATATTTGGCGCTCTCCAGAAATGTATATAGGGGTACGTAATCAGAATAAACCTGGATTGAATGTGCAACACTCAGTTTGGCCTCTACAGTGAAAGAAGTCCCGCCTTCCGTTCAAAATAGTCAGTAGACAATCTTTAAAGCCACCTGGCTCTTTGGGGGAGGTCTGTACAAAATTACTTGTTCATTTCAGTGTCATGGCAAATCAAGTGATTTGAGATTTTTCATTTGTGAAAGTTGGCTAGTATTTTTATTTTGTTTTGCTCCTTTTTTTAAATTGACTAGTCTTCCTGTTATGGTTATTTTTTAAAATAATAAATTTAATTATTTAAATCTTTAAAATAATATTAAATAATTTGAAAAGAATAAAAATTGCAATACTTTAGGCATTATTTTATTACAGTCATATGCCCAAGTTCCATGCTTCTGCAACATACTGGAATGAATGAAATTCAAAAATATATATTATTAAATTAAAAAAATATATATTTTAATTAAAATATATATTTTTTATATTCATTCATTCATTCATTTATTCTTTCATTCATTCATTTTCATTTTGGCTTAGTCCCTGTATTAATCAGAAGTTGCCACAGTGGAATGAACTGCCAACTTATACTGCATATGTTTTACACAGCGGATGCCCTTCCAGCTGCAACCCATTGGACTTGTGGGGGGACCGGAGCACCCAGAGGAAACCCATGCAAACACTCAGCTGAGGCTCGAACCTTCTTGCACCGTTTTATATATTTCTATATAAATATATAGAAAAAAGCTATTTAAAGTTAATATAATGTAGACATAATGGTTTTTATAATTGCAGTAAAATGTTAATAAAATTTATTTGTGACCCATGCCTATGTTACAAATGAGAATATGAAACATAATTTAAAATATATTTATGCTTCATTATAATCATATGATTTTTAAAATTAGATCAATTTAAATGTTATTTACAGAAGTTGTGATCAGGCGCTACAAATTCATTAATTTTACTTAGTTTTACTTAGTCCCTTATTTATCTGGGGTCACCACAGCGGAAGGAACCGCCAACTATTCCAGCATATGTTTTACGCAGTGGATGCCCTACCAGCCACAACCCAGTACTGGGAAACACCCATACACTCTCACATTTACACACACACACACACTATGGCAAATTTGATCCAATTCACTCATACCGCATGTCTTTAGACTGTGGGGGAAACCGGGGCACCAGGAGGAAACCGACACGAACACGTGGAGAACACATAAACTCCATACAGTAATGTCAACTGGCCCAGCCGTGACTTGAACCAGCGACCTTCTTTCTGTGAAGCAACAGTGCTAACCACTGAGCCACCATGCCACTCTGCGCTACAAACTCAACCCATAAAAACGTTAGTGAACTAATAGGATCATTCAGGGTTCTATTGGAGACCCGATTTCTAATGAGGGTTAGGGTTAGGGTTAAACCAGATTGGAAAGCATGTGAAGATGAGATCGGTTGAGACATTTTGTCCAATTACTTTTTTTTTGTATAAATGCGTCTGCTGAATGTCTACCTATTCAGAAACCAACTGTGTGATTCATGTACATGAGGTGTAGAACAACCAGACAAACTCACACTGTAACAGACCGTCTATGGAAAACATTTCTCATTGCTTCCCTAAACAGTGCAATCGGCATCGGCAGAAGTTCTTAAGAGTCACACTGAATTCTCATGCGGTGTTGAACCTAAGACGTGATCTCAGAGGATAACATGCCTGTGATTATGTGCGATTAACATTAATAACTGCATGAATGAATGTTGGAGGTGGAGATGCTGGAGCTAACAGCCCCGAAAGACGTAGAGACATGATCTGATGGTCCAAGTGACATTACAGGCCTAATGGGGTCCAGATGTGGCTGGCTTCAAATACAGCTAATACACAAGCAGAGAGAGAGAGAGAGAGAGAGAGAGAGAGAGAGAGAGAGAGAGAGAGAGAGAGAGAGAGAGAGGGAAGGGCCCCTCAGACATCCCAGGACACTCAAATCCTAAAGGACAGCAGTGGTAATCTAACGTTTGGAACACAGGGTCAAGATGTACAGTCAGACAATGATTAGTTTAGTCAATGTTATATAAAATTTTATACTAAACAAACAACAACTTTGGTCACACTTTACAATAAGGTCCCATTAGTTAATGTTAGTTAATGTATTGTTAGTTAATGTTAGTAAACGTACAGCGTTTATTAATTGCATTCAATATTTTAATGCATTAATAAAATCCAGTGATGCTTGTTAACATAAGTTAACGCACTGTTAGTTAACAAGAACTAACAATAAACTAACATTATCAAAAGATCATTAAATACTATAATAAATGTATTGTTCGTTGTTGTTTTTTCATGTTAATAAATAAATACATTGACTGATGGAACCCTATTGTAAAGAGTGAACATAACTGTCAGTTGATTATCAAAATAACTAATTTAATATTAAAATACGTATTATTATTATGCAATTAATCTGTATTTTCTTATATTGTACAATTTTAAGGTATAATTATTACTTTTAGGTCAATTAAGGACTAATTTGCTGTTTATTAATAGTAACATAGTAGTTAGGTTTACATAGGATTAGATATGTAGAATAAGATCATATTTTATATGTACTAAAAAAGCAAATACCTTATTAACTGTAATGTGAAATGGGACGCTGACAACAGGGTGTGGCTCCAAATGCAGGAATTATTATGCAGAATGGTCAGACAGGCAAACTAACTTAAATTTAGTAATGTTCAACTTAATTTGTTTAAATTCAGGCCATATTTTGCTTGCAAACACTTACCTTAAAAAATGTAGTTAATCCAATAAATCCAATGAACAGATCAGTGCTCATGATGAGCGTGGGTTATTATTACTACATACCACAAGCAATAGAAGCGGTCAGCAGGCTTTAGCCAATATTCGACATGTCAGAGGATTCAATTTAACATTCCATTCATCAGTTCACTTATTAGCATCCTCCCAAACCCCATTCCCACTGGGCCATTACATCTCTGCAGAGATCATCTGTAATGTGCTGAAAGCCAAAGGAATGCCCTACCAGAACACATGTGTGCTCATACACACACACACACACTCGCACACAAACGCGCTCAGTGACCCGTGTTCAGTTAAAACACAGGGATGAGGTAATGGCCCATCCTGCTCCTTAGGAAAACAAACAGGGCTTTGAAAGAAGCTATAATTCAGGCTTTCTCTGCGCCACCCATATGTCTCTGATTCACTGAACGCAACCTGCTGGAAAACACACTTTCTTCTCTCAGAGGTAACTTACTGATCTCACAACAGGTACAGCTGCCACCATTTTCTGCCATTAAAATTATACTTTAATTTTGAATTATTTAACAATTTAGTTTTGGTTAAAGGTGCAGTATGTAAGTTTGACACCCAGTAGTTGAACTAGGTATTGCATTCCTAGATCAAAACCAACGCAAGCGCAGGTTGCCAGATTGATGACCAACAGGAGCGAGCCTGACTATCGAGCCAAAAGGCTGATTTAAATCGTGTTCTATATAAAATAATTTCATATCAAAAGGAGTTTTTGTTCTACCCAACATCTCGAATTGACATATTACAATCAGTTTCTATGTCTTGCAGCTGAACAACAGGATAAACTGACAATGATCACCTCAGGTACCTCATGTGCTTTATTCAGTGTTAAATGCTAACAATGTGAGTTTGAACACCATTTTACATGACTTTTATTGCCATACTACTGACAGCAGCAGCAGATAGTTCACCTCAGATCTTGAAAAAAAAAAAAAAACGTTTGAAATTGAACTCTAGAACTGTGATTCAGTGCAAGCCAACACATATCAGTGATTCATATTCTGTGCTTCTGAATGGCTGTATTTAAATTTCTGTTACGTTTCGTCTGGAGAGATTTCTTCAATGGCAAGATCAATAATATCAGAAAAGCAATCAGCTCATCCAATAAGCTAAGTTGCGTCAACGTCAGACAAGCTCAACCACAATTTAAGAAATCAGACATTATGTCTGATTTCATGGCAATTAATGTTAAAATCCCAGAATTTTGACCAGAACCAGGAAATCAGAGCACATCACACCTGTCCTCAGGTCTTTACACTGGCTCATTCAGAATAGATTTGAAAGTATTATTACTGGTCTATCCCTAAGTCCCTAAAAGGCCTAGGACCTCAATACATTACAGATATGCTCACTGAATACAAACCTAACAGAACACTCTGATTTTTAGGATCTTATCAACTAGAAATTCCAAGAGTTTAGTCAAAGCAGGGTAAATCGGCTTTTAGCAACTACGCCCCTCGCTGCTGGAATCAGCTTTCAGAAATGATCAGATATGCTCCAACATTAGGCACATTCAAATAAAGACTGAAAACACATCTGTTTAGCTGTGCTTTTACTGAATGAGCACTGTGCTACGTCTGACAGATCGCATTATTATGCATTTCTTTTCTTTTTCATTCTTTTATAACCTGTTTTAACTCATTTTAATTTCTGTTTTAATCATTTTTATTATTTGTTTTTATTTTCTTTTACACTTGTCTCTTTTTTTTCTTGTTTATGTAAAGCACATTGAATTGCCACTGTGTATGAAATGTGCTATATAAATAAACTTGCCTTGCCTTGCCTTGGTGCAAACAGCTAAACTGCTTATCACTGCAAATCTTGTCATGTAGCATGTTGTTAGGACAGGGGGTTACAATGTAACCTGCTCACCTAATGTTTACGTTCATAATATTTATAATATTTGTTAATTAATAACCTCATGTGGAACTCTGAATCTGCGTCTCGTTTCAGAGTCTGCTACTGTCTAGCGACATTGCATTTTGGTCACGAGCGCATGCTTTGAAAGCCTTTCTGAATGAATGAATAAATGAATAAATGAATGAATAAAAATACGCAAAATATAATTGGCTAAACTGACAGTGGGCGGGTTAAAAGAACCAAAATAAAGACAGCGTTCCGGCATGTAACAGACATTTTCAAAGCAGAAAATCTGACTTCAGCATTGTTTTCTGATAAACAAGAATGTTCACTTAGCATGTTTCTGAAATATCTGTAAACATATGATGGTATTTTTATGCTTTAGGAGAGTCAAAAACTTACATACAGCACCTTTAAATCTTTGCACTTCCTGTTGCATGTATACTACTGTATATGCTAAGAAGTGGCCAAGAGTGCAAATGTGGGTAATGGGACAGGCCCAAAGTCTTATTATTTCAGTTTCCAGATCGGATACGTGTACTGTTGAGGTAAAATGCTCTTGCAATGCTGTAATCTTGCCTATTTTTTTTCTTAAGACTTAGAGCACACAGTCTGACGTAAGTGGCAGTTAAACAGTCTCACCGTCTGGCTTTTACCCAGGATCTCACAGGGGGATCATGCTTCTGCACAGTCTGAGCAGAAACAGTGAAGTGTTGGGTCTCCAGCTGATTGAGTCTCTGCAGTGCCTGCTGTGCCGCTCTAGATGGATCTTCACTGTTTGTGTCTGTTGTGGACGCTGACACCATGGCAACCTCTCTGGCAGAGCTCCTTATATCTTGAAAAGGGAAATGGAAACAAGAGGGGGAAAAACACAGCGATATTCCCACTAAAGCTCCTGGAAAACTGCTGGAAAAAGACTGAGATGAGTGGAGAGGATATCAGCCTGGAGCATAAATGAGAAAGTTACGTAAACCTAAAGACAGTTCACAGATTTGGGGTATTTTCTGGCCTGATGAGCTGTGACTGCTTTTGGCATTCCAAGTCATTTGAAGAGTAAACATATTATGTTAGTATATTTACCATTTAATATTTTACACTCATCACCTTTACGCCACTAAAACTACACTGAAAAAAAAAAGATTTATTGTATTTTTTTCTACTTTTTAAAGGTAAGTGGTCGCATTTTAGGCTGAATTTAAACAAACAAATTAAATTTATTAAGATTCAACTTAATTTGTTTGTTTAAATTGAACCCATATAAATTGCTTGCAAGGTGGCGCAGTGGCTCAGCGGTTAGCACTGTCATCTCACAGCAAGAAGGTTGCTGGTTCGAGTCCCGGCTGGGCCAGTTGGCAATTCTTTTTTTTTTTTTTTTAAGATTGATTTTTGCCATTTTTGCCTTTATTTGACAGGACAGTAAGTGAAGTGGGAGAGATAGAGGGGAGGGGGTGGTATGATCAGAAAAGGTCCACGAGCTGGGATTTGAACTTGAGATCGCTTCTGTACCATATGACAGCATACTAACCATTGTGCTATTGAGTCAACCAGTAGGCATTTCTGTGTAGAATTTGCATGTTCTTCCCGTGTTGGTGTTAGTTTCTTCTGGGTTCAATGGTTTCCCCCACAGTTCATACATATCAGGCCCGTAGCCAGCCTATTGAGCCTATCTTTTTTTTTTTCTCAAAATGTGGACCTTTTTGCAGTTATTCGCGTCATTTAAAAAAAAAATTACATTTACATCGACATTTTAAGCACTAATGTTTGCTGGATTAGCTTGTTTGATGGTGATCATAACCACACTTTCTGATGCAACAAAAGTATTTCCTACATTTTTGTCAAAGTGCTTGCTACACTATTTTACCACGGAGTATTTATTTACAAATGTGCATTTTAAACAACATTGTTACAGTTTTATAAAAAATACAATGAGATTAGAGTTTTAAATTAACATTTTTGAACAAAGAAAAATGAAAAAAAAAACTTTTTTGAAATACAAATTTATCATCATTTAAAAAACAACAATAATAATTAGAAATCTGTTAAAACTTGTTTTAAATTAAAAACTGAAGCCTATAGGTAAATAACAAACTGGCCAGCTCATTTTCTGGAATAGTTGGTGGTTCATTCCGCTGTGGCGACCTCTGATAAATCAGAGACTAAGCTGAATGAAAAGGAATGAATGATGAAATTGTTTGCAACCACTTACCTTAAAACAATTTAATAAAAAACAATGGATATTTTTTTTCAGTGTATCCTTGAGCAAGCATATTTTTATCTGGGTTAAAATGAATGAATAAATAAATAATAATATCTATATAAAAGAGATATTATTTTTATTTCATTATTTTTATTTTTATTATTATATGAAATATCTTTTAAAAAATACATTAATCACTATTCACTATATAAACACAGAATAAAAAGCAATTGCACTCGCCTATTTTTTTATGAATTTATACAAATTATATATATATATATATATATTCAGTCATTGATTTTCTTTTTAGTTTAGTCCCTTTATTAATCAGGTGTCGCCACAGCGGAATGAATCGCCAACTTATCCAGCATACGTTTTACACAGCAGATGCCCTTCCAACTGCAACTCATCACTGGGAAACACCCATACGCACTCATTCACACACATACACTACGGGCAATTTAGCTTACCCAATTGACCTATACCACGTGCCTTTGGACTTGTGGGGGAAACCGGTGCACCTTTAGGAAGCCCATGCAAACACAGGGAGAACATGCAAACTTCACATAATATTGCCAACTGACCCAGCCGAGGCTCGAACCAGCGACCCTTCTTGCTGTTAGGTGACATCGCTATCCACTGCTCCACCGCGCCACCTCATTTTATTGAATCAATTAGATAATGAAATATTTCAAACATACCAATTTATAACAGTACAGGAATTAATCAGATTCTTGAATTCACATCTTTGCTCCTTGGAAGAAATAAAGTCACACAGAATGCCCAGTAAACAGCATGAGGACGACTGAGGGCAGGACTGACATTTTTGGCCAAATCAAAAGCTATGAAAGCTGACAGTCTCCGGCCGGACACCTGACTGACCTGTATTTTGTTATCCTGACGAATGCATCACCCTTCAGGGCCTGTTCGATCACTCAGCCTCCCTCTCCTGCTTTATGAAGGTCTCATTCCTCTGTTTTTGCCTCTTCAGAGGTTTGGCTCTCCATGATGAGGAATGGGATCCTTATGTCGGTCTTCGATCTGGCGCTCAGGAATTGAGATGGAGACTTGGCTTTTCCTGCAGAGGCTGTTGCTGTCTTTGAGAGGTATGTGATTGTCAGTTTGCATTAGCGAGAGAAAGAGGTGCAGGTTGTTATAATAAGATGAAACCTGACACCATTGCATCAGTCTCCATTACTAGCAAAAACACAGAGACCCTTGAAAATCAACACAAACAGTATAGGCTAGATACGAAGTAGCTCTTTTGAAGAGATCTACCAAAAAGACAGCACAATTTAAGAGACATTCTACCAGAAATGTACATTATTTGACCCTGGAATAAAAACATAAATACAGTGAATAAAAAGGATTTCATCCCAAAAATTTCTAAAATGGACTGATGGTTGATTTCTGTGAGTAGGTCTGTAAGGGAATATGTCTGTCACAATCACCAGCGATCTAATCCTGGCAGATCGCTAAAGGACTGCAAATCCACTGGTATATGGACTACAAGGTCCAGTCATGCACCACACACTCACGCCTGTTCCAGTTGTCTGGTAATTGCTAACACACACCGCTGAAGCTGTTCAGAACTGATGACATGGACTTCATATGATTAGCCACTACATCAAAAATTACGGATTGCCGTGAGATATTGTTGGCTTTTTCTTATTTTTAATCATTAAAGAATATTTTTAAAACACTTTACAGTATGTTTAAATTTGTAAACGTTAATAAAAAAATTATTTTACAGCATTTTTTAACCTTTGATAAATGTTAAGGGAATAAAATGTCATGTTCATGTTGGTTCACGGCACATTAAATAATGTTAACACACGTAACTTAATAATGCAATCATGCATGAATGCTAAAATTAACAATAATAACTAAGACATTTTTTGAGAGTTAATAAACATTTTAATATGCTTTTCCATTTTTTTTTGATGAACAGAACGAAAAAACACTAAAATTTATTTGAAATAGATCTCTTTTATTAACACAAATGTTACCTTATGTTGAATTTAATGTATCTTTGCTCAATAAGATGGAGTCATATAAAAAAATGACTGAGCCCAAACTTTTCAATTATACATTTACAGTATTTACCAAATTGAAGCATTACTAAAATGCCCGCTGAGTGCCCGAGCTGCAGGTCCAGCAGAAACAGCTGGAGATCTCAGGTCATCTAACTCTCCCAGCGTGATACTTGACTGATCTGGGACATCACAGACCTTCAGGAGCATCCGTGACTTCTAGAAAAAAAGTCCACCGCTCGACACATTCATCGCTATGAAGAAAATCAAAGTACATCCAGAAAAGTGCAAAGTGCCAAGGAATATGAAGCAGAATGACGTGCACCTTCAAAAGTCTCCAGCCTTCTCACATTTTCTGCTCTGATTGGGGGATAATCTCTGTAATGGACTCAAATATGGTCAAATGTGTTGAGAAATGGTCAATTTAAACAGAACGCCCCTCTTTTATTGGCAGCTAAAGGCAAAATATAGCTTTATTAAACTAGATTTGCATCTTTTTTAAAGAAAATGGGAGTGTGCTCAAGTTAACTAAACTCCAGGGTCGTTTGCTGAAGTGTTTCTGCAGTTTCTAGAAGAAAAATGGCTTATATTTATTAGAGGGTTCTTATTATTTAGATACTGGTACTTAATCATTAAATAATAGTAATGATTACAGATACTAATACTTATTATTTAGGAACTAATTTTATTATTAGATATTTTTACTTATTTGTTCGATTCCTATTATTTGATCCTGTTTATTCATTAGCTACTAAAATGATACTTATACTAGTACTATACTCTTTAGATACTAGCATTTATTATTAGAGACTAGTAGTTATTAGTTAGATACTCGTAACTAATAATATTTATTAATGTTGTATTTAAGAAATAGGCAAGAAATACTAATACCTAATAAATAAGAAACACTAAATAAGAAATACTTCACTGCAAAAAAGGCAATTAGTTAATTTTACAAAAAAAAAAAAGAGAGTAAACTTGTTGCCCTATAATTATTAAGTAAACAAATTATGTGCATTATTATAAAAGTTAAGTCAATGGGTTCAGTGACTTGCTTTTAAGTAAAATCAACTTGTTGCTTTTAAGCACAATGGGTTTACTCACTTTTTAGAGTAACTAATTGCTTTTTACATTATATTATCTATATAATAGTTACTAGTATCTAACAAATAATTACTAGTAAATAAATTAGTAACAGTCTTTTTATCTAATAATTTTGTGCTCCTCGTAAACTAAATCAGGTAAGTGTGTTGGGTTACAAGCGATAAAAAAAAAATTCAAGAGTTCAAACTTAGCTATTGCTTGATACAATTTGCAGTTCTGCCATGCCATCCTTGGAGAGATCCCTGAGCTCAGAGATACTTGAGGCTAGGTCTCCCGCCTGGTCATGTAGCATGAAAGTGGGTTTGGGATCAGGTAGGTCTTGAGAGCATCCCTGATAACACTTTATTTTGATGGTCCATTTGAGTTTCAGTAGACCAGTGGTGCTCAACCCTGTTCTTGGAGATCGACCTTCCTGCAACCAACCCTGATCAAACACACCTGAACCAATTAATTAGGACCTGAACAGCACTTGATAATTACAGGCAGGTGTGTTTGATATGGGTTGCAACTGAAATCTGCAGGAAGGCTGATCTCCAGGAACAGGGTTGGTCATGCCTGCAGTAGACTGTCTGCTTAATATCTGCTGATACTGCTCCTTCAACAGACATTTAATTGACTATAAGAAACTTTGCAAGTACATGTCAACTTACACTAACCCTAACCCCAACCTAACACTCTACTTATAGTCTAATGAGAATTAGTTGGCATGTAGATGCAATGTAACTAAAATTCAACAGACGGACCATCAAAATAAAGTGTGAGCACTCCCCCTGGTAAAGGAGGAAAGGGGAACATGGAGTGGATGGGGGATTCTATAAAACAACGATAAGGAAGGTATGATGAATGGGTTTATTTATTGGAGGCTAGAATTCATCTGATTGGTCTAGCAATTATATCTGAATGGACTAGCAATGATTATTGATGCGAGACCAGACGCGATCAATCATATCACGTGCTCCTCTCGAAATATAGTTTATAAAACTTCATTTAAACATTTAATGTAAACATTAAAAATGTAAACCTTAGCATTTAACAGTCAAAGATTGGTTTAACGTTTCTCTGATGAATATTGGAAGGATGAATGGGGCAATTTGATATTAATCTGATTATTTATCGCATCTTATACAGAAGGAGGGTGGACAGTTCAAACACTATAAAGCGTTTGACTGGTTGGAAGATCTAATGAGAAGCTGAATTGCGCTGTGATGTCATAAAAACAGTTGACTCACACTGGGTGAAAATGAGAAACTGAAAAAGTTCTGGTGACCAAAATTCAATGTCTAGCCAGCATCTAAGGACAACATTATTTTGACGTCCAATAAGGATGGTTGATTTTGGTTGATTTTAGGTTGTGTTGGAAAGTGACCAAAATTCAGTGTCGAGCCAACATCTTCGACCAACATCATATTGATGTCAAATACTGACATTTATTCGTCAGGTATGGCAACCAAAATCCAACGCCTGATAGACGTCATAGTGGTAATGTCTATACAACATCAAGCTGTAATATCAATAGACATTGATATTTGGTTGATTTTAGGTTGGACGTTGGACATTTACATTGATCTGACGTTGGGTTCCTGATTTTCTTTTCCATACAAAACGCAACGTCCCCACGATGTTGTGGCGCAGCATCAATTTGACATCATGTTGACGTCTTGTGCCTGCTGGGTATTTTCTGAAAGCAAATCATTGGAGCACACTTTAGGAATACTTCAAATTTACAGTTAATTTACTCACCTTCTGTCCTGTGAATATGTAGGTGACTTGGACTTGCATTATGTGAAACAGCAAGGACCACAGATTCAGCTAAAAATCTTCTTTAATGCTCTACTGAAAAAAAAAATCACATTATTGATGGCCTGAAGGTGAGTAAAATAACTCTAATTGATTTTATTTTGGGGAACTATCCCTTTAATACAAACATATTGATACTAAATAACAAAAAAAAACTTTAAGGGATAAATTAGTGTATACAGGAGGACATTAATAAATCTTCCACAAGTAAGATTGCAGAAATTGCGATCAACGTTACTTTGTTGCAGATTGTGTGCAGGCACAGAAACAAAAGTCGCTTACAAAAGACAAAAGACGTTACAAGAGATACTCCATCAGTACTACTCAGCTGCTGCGCCAGTAACTCAATTCCCCAGGAATGCGGGATTGCCTCACATCCCACAGATTTTCAAATCCTGTTCTGATTTAAAAGAAAAGCATGTTTTGGCTGGAAACGAAGAGCACTGGGAATAGGAGTATGCCAAAACTTGTTCCACTTGATCATTTTTCCATTGAACAGCCTTTGGGTTTTTTTTGTTTAAGTGCAATGGGCTGATCTCTTCATCTAGAGAAGTTTGTGTGTCCTTTGCTAATATTTGCACCATCTTCCCCTTTTATGTCCTCAGGAGAGTGAGAGATGATTTGTAAAGAGCGAGAGAAACAGATAAACAGCTTTTGGCAGCGGCGCAGCGTGATGCAGCCTTATGAAACATTAACACCGAGAGCAAGACAAAAGTGGGAAAAAGCAGCAGTGGCAGTGAGGAAGGAACAGGCGAGGCGAGGGGAACGGGCCAGGAGGACATGAAAAGAAAGACGAGACAATGGAAAGTGTGTTAATGGCACAAAATCATGACCAGTCGCTCCATGGGAAATGGGAAACTAGGCTGGTCACTTGAGTTGAAAAGTGCTTCATAAGCAAACCTGGCTATTTTGGATATTGCAGCCCGCAGTTGTTTTCTAGTCTAGCAAGCAGAAACCCAATCCCAGGGAACATATTTCTGAAGCGCTCAACAATGGTCTTTTAAAACTAACGTATTTTTATTTACATTTACTTGTTGTTCTCAGAAGTGTACATTTAAATAAATGTATTTAATTAGATAAATTGGCATCTCACGATTCACAATAATTCATAACAACACTTCATATTTATTAATGAAAATACATAATATGCATTTTTCATCATTTATTAAGTTTTCTCAATAATAATAATAATAATAATATTATTTAGATCATATTTTGAATTTAAATACAATATTAGCAACGACAGTTGAGAGATTTTTTTTTATAAATTTAAAACCTGTTTTAACACATTTTAATCTGTTTTTAATAATTTTTTATTCTTTGTTGTTTCTATTTTCTTTGTATTTTATGTTTCTTTTATTCTTATTTATGTAAAGCACTTTGAATTATCATTGTATATGAAATGTGCTATATAAATAAACTTGCCTTGCCATAAAATTAGATAACATTGCTAAACAAGTTAAATAAAACTAACAAAAAAATGCATTAGAATTTTTTTTTTAAAGATAATTACTGTAGTTAACCAATTTTAACAATTTTATTAACTTATAAAATATAAGTTTACAGAAACCAGCTGTGACCACTATGTAAAACCAACCCAGGCTCATTATGGATACGTACACCTGCATACATTTCTGGACAATGTGAAATATGTCCCAGGAGGTATGCTTTTTGCAGTTTTTATTTTCGCGAATCCACCCGAGGCCGCTGTGTATGCTTTTTCAGATCTCAAATTTCTTTCGCGAGTGCCATTCACACCTGCTCTTCTCACGTAAATCCACAAGAGGCCGCTGTCGACTGACTGATTGACTGAGTGACTGGTACCCACCGCCACCCCCTTCCATAAACCCGACCGATAGTGTTTTCAAAAGCACAGATTGACCCCCCCACTGTATTCCATAAACCTGACTGATAGTGTTTTCAAAAGCACAGATTGACCCCCCCACTGTATTCCATAAACCTGACTGATAGTGTTTTCAAAAGCACAGATTGACCTGCCCACTGTCTTCCCTAAACCCAAATGACAGAGTTTTCACAAGCACAGATTGACCCGCCCACTGCCTTCCCTAAACCCAACTGATAGTGTTTTCAAAAGCACAGACTGACCAGAAAATCCCCCCCAAAAAGAAAAGCCATCATGGCAGCCTGATTTTTACCACGTTTTTAGATTTTACCATGTTGTCACCATGTTATTTACATGTTTATTTTATTTTTTGCCTTTTGTTTTTGTTTCACCTACTTAACTCAAACCCTGTCATCGCAGTCAACTTCTCTCTGCGTCCAAGCTCGGCAACATACGAGCTACAAGACAAACTCATTACAGCAGAAAAGCCATCCACATGGAGGCAAGCATTCGAGTAGGGTATAAACGGAGGTCGAAATCAGCTCCAAGTAGGTGGGCTTCGAGCTCCAAGTGGGCTGTACAAACCTGAAGCTTTTATTTATTTAATGTACATGACTTGTACTGTACATGTCATGTACTTGTACACGACACGGAGTCCAATACGGTGCTTTACAATTGTCTACACCTACCCAAACCCTAAACTCAACCTCACAGTAACCTGATGAGATTTATTAATATCTGCTTCACCTACACCACCTAAACCCAACCTACCTGTGGTTTAAGTCCCTCCCACTTGGAGGTCACCCAACCTACTTGTGATGTAATCCCTCCCACTTAGAGATCTCCAGGCTGCAGCGATACCTACTTGAAGGGGTCAACTGTTAGTGCTAAAAGAAACAGAAGCCACCGGTGGCGTTATACCACCCGAAATGCAGCCATACGTCATTCTGGCTACATAATTCGCGCTCTCCAGAAATGTATACAGGGGTGCATTTTCCCAATGAGCCTGTGTTGAGTAAAACAGTCCCAAAAATGATCCAGTAATTTAAAAACATGCATGTGTACACTAAAAATGATACGATCAATAAATATTTTGGTTACTTTTATTTTAAAATAAGTTAACCATGTCTCAACTTCAATTTTGAAGTAATTTTACCTATTATAAGCAGTAAAAATAAGGCTAATTTTCTTTGTAATCTTTGGAAAGTGTACATGCAAACAATCTCCTTTCCTCATCTTCAGTAAATGCGAGCTATGAAAATGAGTAATGTAAGGCGTGAGGAGGATGGCGAGGGTTAAAGGTCAACATGAGGCTGAAACAGAGTGCTGTGTGTGTGTGAACAGTCTCTCTATCGATCAGTGGGTGGAGGAGAGTTAGAGAAGGCCAGGGGTCAGAAAGCTCTCATTCTTTCCATCGCTCTGTCCTCTTCTACTCTGACACCACACTGTATGCTCATTGTGCTGCTGTCAAGTCTAATGCCACTCCAAGACACTAAGAGCTTCTGTGTGGATGTTTGTGTATTTACAGCTCCTCAAAATGTCGCTTTTTTGTCGCTGAGTAAAACTTAACATTAAAACATGTTAAACAGTACATTACTTGATGTAATCCACTGCAGGACATTTTCAGTTGTGTTTAATGTGCATTATTTGTCTCTCTAATGCATATATTTGGACTATTTTATTTTAAAAATTTAAATTAGATTGTATAAGCTAAACAATAATCAAGTTTCATAGTATTTTTTCTTCTTTTTTAACCTTTAATACCTTTAATTAATTACAAAATTACAGTTTTGTGAACGTGTTTCACTTAGATAAAAAAGTGACACGTTTCCGCTGAAAGGTTTTTAATTATTAAAAAATATGCATTTCTTTGCTGTTTCTAAAGTCTTGTAGATTTAGGAAATAGTTCATGCCAAAAATTTAAAGATTTTTTTAAATGATCTGAAACTATTGTCTTTGGCAGTTCAAGCCAACAGCTACAAACATTTTCAATGTTAAAAACACTAAAGAATAACATCCAGGCTAAACAAAATTAATCCTTATGGCTCCTGATGGTAAAATTCAATTCAATTCACCTTTATTTGTATAGCGCTTTTACAATGTAGATTGTGTCAAAGCAGCTTCACATAGAAGATCATAGTAAATTAAATCCGTGTCAGTTCAGTTTTCAGTGTTTAAGTTCAGTTCAGTTTAGCTCAGTTCAGTGAGGTTTAATAATCACTACTGAGAGTCCAAACTCTGAAGAGCAATCCATTGATGCGCAGCTCTAAAGATCCTGAACCATGCAAGCCAGAGGCGACAGCGGTGAGGAAAAAACTTCACCAATTGGCCAAAGTGAAGAATTAAAAAACCTCGAGAGAAACCAGGCTTAGTTGGGTACGCACATTTCTCCACTGGCCAAACGTCTTGTGCAGAGCTGCTAAAATGAGGTCTTATAAATTGAAACCAGTAATAATACATGCACAATGTTTGTGATATGTTAAATATGTGGCTCTGTGTATGTTTTGTAGCACATTTTAGATGTCAAATCCAGTAGAGGGCACTGTCTAAATTTTGCAAATCAAAAATATATTATGTAGGACATAGGTCTCAAACTGGATTCCTGGAGGGCCGCAGCTCTGCACAGTTTTGATTCAACTCTAATCAAACACGGCTGATCCAACTAATCAAGAAGGTGTGCAAGACTACTATGGACTATTAAGCAGGTGTGAGTTGGAGGTGGTTGAAGCTAAACTATGCAGAGCTGCGGCCCTCCAGGAATTGAGTTGGAGACCATTGATTTAGGGGATGTTTTTTTTTCAGATGCACATCCAAGAGAAGGCGGAGTTTGTCAGATAACCAAGTGAGCCACTAACTTAAACTCAACCAATAGTTTTCAGAGGCAAACGTAAGAGAAAAGCACACTGCTACCATGCAGTTTTTGTGAAAGCGGACTTCAGCAAACTCAAATGTTCTGCATAACAAGTGCAACAGACAAAAACTGACAAACTGATCAAGCTAGAAAAGTTGTCCATGGAGATATAATAATAAGTATTGAACACGTCACCATTTTTCTAAAGAAACACATTTCTAAAGATGTCGTTGACTTGAAATTTTCCCCAGATGTTGGTAACAACTAAAGAAATAAATATATGCAAAGAAAACAAAACTAACAAATCTACTGCAGGACATTTTCAGTCACCATCATATATATGAAATATGTTTCTTTAGAAAATGGAGACGTGTTCAATACTTATTATTATATCTCCATGGACAACTTTTCTAGCTTGGTGAGTTTGTCAGTTTTTGATGTTGTAACAACCAAAGAAATAAATATATGCCAAGAAAACAAAACTAATTAGTTTACAAATTAAGTTATGCATAATAAAATGAAATGACACAGAGAAAAAGTATTGAACACATGAAGGAAGGAAGGTGTAGAAAGGTAGTGAAAGCCCAGACAGCAGCTGAAATCACTCAGTAGTTATTCAGCAACCCTCTGCACTTCGTCATTATAAATGAATATTAGCTGTTTCAGTCCAACATCTACATTAGCAGGAAGATGAAGATGAAACCAGGGCGGACATTTCAGCAAGACAATGAAAAGATCAGATCAGATTTGATAGATGAGATGCACAGAACCATCAAGCTTTTTACACTCTGTTGAAGTCTGTGAAAACTCACAGCTGAGCAATTCATGAGACGTTATTCTCCATATGAGAGTCGTCTTTATGCTGCCGTCATTAAAAAAAGCCTTTTATATAGAATATTTAATACATTTCCACTGGCCAAGGTCTTGTGCAGAGCTGCTAAAATGAGGTCTTATAAAGTGAAACCAGTAATAATACATGCAAAATTTTTGTGATATGTAAAATATGTGGCTCTGTGTATGTTTTGCAGCACATTTCAGATGTCAAATCCACTAGAGGGCGCTGTCTACATTTTGCAAATCTAAAATATATAGGACATAGGTCTCAAACTGGATTCCTGGAGGGCCGCAGCTCTGCACAGTTTTGCTTCAACTCTAATCAAACATGGCTGATCCAACTAATCAAGGTGTGCAAGACTACTGTAGACTATTAAGCAGGTGTGAGTTGGAGGTGGTTGAAGCTAAACTATGCAGAGCTATGTCAGATTTGACAGATGAGATGCACAGAACCATCAAGATTTTTACACTCTGTTGAAGTCTGTGAAAACTCACAGCTGAGCAATTCATGTGACTTCATTCTCCATATGAGAGTCGTCTTTATGCTGCCGTCATTAAAAAAAGCCTTTATAGAATATTAAATACATTTCAGTAGTTCGGTACTTTCTTCTTGTGTCATTTGATTGTTATTACAGTGCATATAACTAATTTTTCAGGCTTGCTTTTGTTTTATTTTTATGTTTGTATTGTTTTATTTTCCAAACTCGGGTTCAAGTCGATGTCAACAGCTCCTTTAGAAATGATTTCCAGGAAAAAACATGACTTGTTAAATACTTATTTTCCCCGCTGTAGATAGATATTTCATTACAAATCATTGACATCAAGATGTTTTATGGTACTTATTAGTAACTGCACGAAAACAATCCTCTATCATTAGTGTGAAAAGGAACAAAAGCTGTTGATCTCCTACTTCTTCGAAGCGTTCATTTTACCAAAGAAACAGTAGTCAAGCGTACAGTTGTTTTTTTTTTTTCACAAAAATGCAAGCAAGAAATGTAACGTTATTGACGCGTAATTATCATGTTATTGACGTTATATATTTCTTGTTTCTCAAAGTGACAAATGAGCACAACTTTAGCTAAAAAATCTTATTTATTGCTGTACTCAATAAAAAAAGTCATCTTTGACGGTGAGAAAAATGAACAGCAAATGAAACCTCACATGAAGAAAAGCTGGAGCACAAGTCAAAACAGTGGTGTGATTTTGTAGAATTTTTTTATTGAAAGCTTCATCAAAAGAAACAAAAATAAAAAATGAACAAGTTTAAACCTAACATCCACTGGTCTACAGACACTCTCAGGATCACAGCTCGAGCACATGGGAGGCAAGAAAGTGAAGCAACTCAAAACGAAATTAAAAATCATCGTTAGCATCGTAAAACTGTTCCGCGTTCATAGTTCAACAACACCTGTACAAAAAAAAAACTTTCCATAAATATTTCTCTATTTCATCTGCCAGTACGTTAGTGTCTAATTGAGGTTTTGCTGTTTGTGTTGAATTTGGTTGAACGTAGTTGCGCTGTTTCGTAACAGTCCATCCAGCGAATGAACATCGGCCATTCAATGACCTCAACTGCGACAGCCAATCAGATGCACAAATATAATGCATGGCTTGGACCTCACAGCCAATGAATGGAGCACAGGGTTTCTAAGCCTTCGAGTGGATGGAAACAAAGTGTTTTTAGCTTACTAAATTACAGCTGGGATGAGAAAACTCCATCCAAACCTTCAGCTTTATCCCACACAATTATTCACTCTTTCATGAAGAGACTTTCTCTCCGTCCCCAAGGCCCAGACCACTTAAATACTGAATGCTTGATAGCAGCGAGCACATGATAAAAAGAACTCTCCAAAAAGACAGTGGATAACACAAAAAACACAGTGACTTTTTTTTTCCTTTTTTTGTATCTTTTTGTTTTGAAAATGAAAAGCTAGCTTCATGTCCTCTTTGAAGCAGTCATGAACTTGGCATCGCTTTAATCCACAGTGTGAACTTTTCTCAGCTCACTGTAATGGTCATCACAGAGGATAAAGTACACCAACTTTGCTTTAATACTGTCCCCTAGTGGCTAATTGAGCTCATTACGTAGAGCATAAAAATAGACTAAAGCGTTTATGATGACTTTCAAAAGTCTCTCTTTAATGTCAGAATAATGTATTCCCAGAGCACCTCGACAACTCTAATCACCCGACTGTAAAACCTATTTATGAGCGGCCATGATTCCAGTCTATTATTCAGCATGTGTGTGTGGAAACTCTTTGCTGACGTGTTAATAGAGCGCTTCCTATCTGACCGCGTTCAAATAACACGCAATTCATGGTTAATAAAGGACAGCAGCCTTGTTGTTGTATTAAATAGATAGTTCCTCCAAAAATTAATCAATAATTTTGTCATTCCAAACCTGTATGACTTTCTTTCTTTCTGCTAATAGTGAAATAAGATAGTTCGAACACCTCTGTTATCAAAATAATGACTTTCATTTTTCGTCCTGTCAGTCATCCTGTCACATTTTACATTCTCGATTCCTTCAATTTCCTGTCATATTATGAAGAAATAAAGCAGCATATTGATGTGTCGGTTGTTTCTAGGGGTTTCTGAAATTCATGGTCTGTAATAATATAATCTTAATTGTTGTTTTAACGATTTGCGAGCTCACACTATCGAGAATGTCACTCCCTTTGCGTAAAACAAACAAAAACAAAGTCTAATAAAGTCCAAAAGCATTCACTGCCTGATTATTACTATTAGAATGAAGAATGAGCCTATAATTCAAGTTATGAACGAATTTCCCTGTATGGGTTTTTGTTTTATATAAGACATTATATAGTTCAATAATATCCCACAAACGAGAGTGCCATTTCCAGCATCTGAGCATGATTGCAAATGTGATATTGATTTTATACTCCAGTCCAACAAACAAGTTAATATTGAGTGACTTACATTTGTCCACAATACCATCACCTTATGTTATAGAGGTATATTTTTTGGTAAAAGTACAAAGTTTTAGTTTTTTTTGTTTGTTCCAAAAAACATTACAATATTATTAAAGATCATGTAATTTGAAGATATTTAGTAAATTTCCCACTGCAAATATATAAAAATTAAATTTTTGATTAGGAATGTGAATTGCTAAGCACTTTAGACAAATGTAAAGGCAATTCTCTCTGTATTTATTATTATTTTATAACCCACAGGTTGCAGATATTCAAACAGTTGTGTCTGTCAAATGTTTATTCATTTTCCTTCGGCTTAGTACCATTATTCATCAGGGGTCGCCACAGCGGAATGAACCGCCAACTTATCCAGCATATGTTTTACACAGCGGATGCACTTCCAGCTGCAACCCATCACTGGGAAACATCCATACACACTCATTAGCACACATACACTACGGCCAGTTTAGCTTATTCAATTCACCTATAGTGCACGCCTTTGAACTGTGGGGGAAACTGGAGCACCCGAGCGGAAACCCAAGCGAACACATGCAAACTTTACACAGAAATGCCAAGCCAGGACTTGAACCTGCGACTTTCTTGCTGTGAGGTGACAGTGCTAACCACTGAGCTGCCGTTATAGGAGTATATTTTTGGTAAAATCCAAACTATATTGTATGGGTCACAATTATCTGTTTTCTTTTATGCCAAAATCATTACAATATTAATAAAGATCACGTACTTTGAAGATATTTAGTAGATTTCCCACTGCAAATATATCAAAACTCAATTTTTGATTAGTAATGTTTGTTGCTACACACTTTAGACAAATTTAAAGGCAATTCTCTCTGTATTTGTTTATGTATTTTTGAACTCACAGATTACATATATTCAAACAGTTGTGTCTCTGTCAAATATTGTCCTGTCCAACCAAAGTATACATCAATGGAGAGTTATTTAATTATTCAGGTCATGTATTTAATTTACACTAATGCCTTTTGTGGTTTTGTGTTTTAGGGCCACGTTTTTTTGGGTTGTTTTACCAATGAAAATAGTTTGAACAAAACCATTTATCACTGATTAGATTAAACTAAGCTACCAGCTTAAAAAAAAAAATGTTGTTATGAAAATGTAATATTTTTGTGTCAATATCACACATCCCTAGTTAGCTGTAGATGATACACTGTAAAATGATACACTGTAAAACCCAACAGTTAACTTAATCAAATGAATCAAGTGTAGTTAACTCAAAATGTACTGAAAGTTAATTCCACTCATTTGAAAAGAGTTTTGAACTCAGTGTTGAAGAGAATGAGTAAATGAAATACCTCATTACTTCAACTTAAATGGAGCAAGTTCACAGTACTCATATAGATTAGTTTTTCAACTCAAGTGGTTTGTAGCAATCGGTTTCTTCAAACGGTTTGAGTTGCCTTAACTTATTGGCTTTTACAGTACACAGTTGGATTGAGTTCTCTTTATTTATTGGGTTTTACTGTGCACAAATTGCTTCTTTTACTCAAATGGATTAAGTTCACGGTACACATTAGGATTAGTTTTTGAACTTAAATGGTTTGTTGCAATCTGTTCCTCAAATGGTTTGAGTTACCTTAACTTTTTGAGGTTTTACAGTGTAGAATAACCAAACATATCTCTGTAAAAGTTCATAATGGTGATGCAGACAGATTGAAATGCGGGTACAATTAAATAAACATCAGCTTTTGTTTTTAATCACTTAACTCTTGTATCATCTCTACTAAACCATAGGTCTCTTCATGTTTGTAGCTTTTGACACTTTTTAGTTTATTTATAATTCTATTTAGCTTTCTCTTTGTCCCCTGATGTGAAATGTACAAGCATCTCCACATTTAACTGAAATTAATAGACCATTCAGGTACTTGTGGACATACGAGGATGGATAGCTGAGATAACTGAGAATCAGTAAGTCATACAGATTGTGGAACACCTTTGATGACAATTAATTTATTTTGGATAACATATCCCTCTAATATATGAGATTTTCGCCCTTTCTACACTTCTTTGCTAGTTTCTGAAATGGGCAGTTTGATAAAACGAAAGCAGATTTCAGAAATGGAAGGTCGAAATGTTACACAAGATATTTTGCACCCTATTTCCCAGCTGTCAAGGCACCTGAGCAACCGCCGAATCCCATGATGACGGGGCACCTTAGAGGCTCTGTCCCAGTCGTGCAATGGTCATTTTTACAATTACTATGGATTACTAACTAGCATCGAGTCACCAAAACGTAGACTCGAAAGCAACCCAAAAGGGCGTTGGGACAGAGCCATTGTTTTTCAAGTAATGTTCACGAGAGATTTCCTATGGCATCCGGTTGATTAAAGAAACCTTGCATATAATATGAGGCGTTTCAATCGATGTGACTGCAAAAACAGAGAAGGACGGAGGTGCTCAGAACAACAACATGTTAAGCTAATGCTGCTAAATGCTAACATTTTTCAGTGCCCCTGAAGCAAAGCTTGTGTTTCATGACCTGCAACACAATCTCCTGTGTTTCCTCATGGTAAAATTGCTTTCGATGAGGTAGTGATCTGTACACAGAGTTTAAATACACACACTAGTGAGTGCTTTGATTCCTTCCTGTTGAGTTGAAATGACGGTAAAACGGCTTTCTCTGAGAGAAAGCTGGAACTGAACGGACGTGTTTAGTAGTGACCGACCATGGGCCGGCGACCGAGAAGGTGCAGCGATAGAGGTATAGTTCATTGAGCCGGGCAGACGGAGGATAATTGATGGTTCAGTCGCTCTCTGCCACCCTCTGCTGGACAAAAATCACACTCATGACAATCAGCGATGGTGCTTTTCTGCCTCTCAACAATTGACATAGATTCTGCAACAGTGGAAGGAAGTTTAAACCGTCAGGTACCAATCTGGCCGTCAAGGTCAGACCACATACCACTGAAACCAAACTACTACTACGCCAAAAAAAACAAACAAAAAAATAATAATCTGACAGAAAAAAAAACGAAAGGAAAAAAGAATCGATCCACTCCACTGTCTTGAGGGGGGTTTCTTCATCTTTGGTATAAAATATGCCATCCATGGGCTGCATTTGATCCACAGCTAAGAAAGACTAAAGAAATTGTCAACAATTTCCTATTACTATTGCTTTTTGCACACATTTGCTTTTTTTTGTCTTGATTTAATCCATAAGCTTTTTTTAATCTATGTAGATTTGCACTGCCATTTTTTTTTTCGACTGTTTTAGTTTTTTTTTTGTTTTTCCGCAATGAAACAAGCAAAGCAGGCTAAAAACACCTTAAAGCTCATAAAAAATATTGCAGATAAAAACAATAATGCCATTAAAAATGATCTGCACTACACAATAAACTGCATTTCCCATGATGCAGTGGATTAACATTTTTTTTCCTCTGTTTCTAAAAAAATGCAACTCTCTTTAATCACCATCATCATCATCATCATCATCATCATGACCACAATATTTTTTTGTCCCCTAATTTAAACACAAAGTCACCACTGATAATTTAAAACGTCTCAAGGAGACCGTTCGCTCTCTCTCTCTCTCTCTCTCTCTCTCTCTCTCTCTCTCTCTCTCTCTCTATCTCTTTCTCTCTCTTTCTATGCTTTATACAAGTAATTTTTCCTTTCTGTGTCAGGTCATTTTCACTGCATTTGTTCAGTTCAAACAGGAAAAAGTCTTAGATGTTTCTTGAAATTAAGGCAACAAAGATGAAAAAACATTGATATTCTCTAGAAAACTAAAATCTAACTCATAAAAAAAAGAAAAGTAATAGTAGCTTAGAATTCCGAGGAAGACTTCTTTTGCTCCTTCTCTCATTGTTTTACAAGAACGTGCTTCCTCGTCTAATAGAAAAACCCACTGTTTCTGAAAACCTACCTGCACATTCAAAAAAAAGAATAGGAAAACTTGTACTTGTTTGAATTCGTTCACTTCATGAAGGTAAAGTTTTTTTTTCGTCAGGGTAGCCCAGACTGCATTTCTCATCTGGTTTCCCATCTGGTTGTGAGTTCTCCAAAGGTCCTCCGCTATGGGCCAGGTGTTAAATAAATTGTTTATTTGTTGTTGTTTTTTAGATGCTTGTGCAAAAGTAGACACAAACGTGTTTTCCTATCTCTTGCGCTCTGTCTTCAATGTTCCCTCGTTGCAGTCCCCCAGTCTCAAGGCAACGCAGTCACCTCAGCGCCCCGCTCCTCCTCTGGTTATCTAGAGTTTCAAAAGCAGAAAGTATAACATTCAAGGTTCACTTGTGGATGATCACTTACAGGAGCCTTGATGGCTCAATAACTACTGCTATTGTTGAGCCAAATAAAAGGCTGCAAGTTGGTCATGTATTTAGCCCGTACTGTAAAAAATATATTCTAGTTAATACAATGATGTGGGAATGTACAATATAACAAGGCAACACGCATATTGATAATGTTTCAGAAATCATTTTAGAAACTAGCTAACATTTCAGGAATCATGCTATAGAAACCTAGACCATAGGTTGTTTTCAATAAAAAATGTTTTTGGGACAAGTGAAAAAATTCATGAAAGGTTAAATGGTCATGAATAATTGTCGCAGTTTTGTTGTTCATGGTTGAAATTTAGGCCATAATATGGGCCACACTGGGAAAAAGTTTTGAAAAAAATTGTGAATGTAATTGAATTTAGTGGAATCGTTGCAATTTAACGAATTTAAGAAAACAAAAATTACAAAAATGTAGTTAAGTAAAGATCACGTGCTGCAAATCGTCTCAACACATAAAAAATTCACTACATTTTCCCACAATGCAAACAAATAAATGAAAAGTGCTGCATTTTCACGCAACACAAACAATTTACAACACAAAAAGAATGAAACACAATGAACTCAAAAACATGAAGGACGCCGCTGTGCTGTGACTTTTGCTCAGAAAAGTTGTAGATGTAGATCTTTGAAAGGTGAGTTTTTTGTTTGTTTCTTTTCAACAAAATTTGATTATCTCGATTTCCTTGTCTTTAGTATTTATTAGTCTAAATAACCATAACCTAAATAGCCGGGTCCGTCATGTTTTAGGGTCTCCTTGAAACATTTCCGCTGTGTTGTGAGAAAATGCAGTGCATTTTCGTAAATTTTTGCATTGTGAGAAAATGTAGCATGTTTTTTACAAATGTGTTTGCGTTGTGAGGATTTGCAGCACATGTGCTGTAAAACTAATGAAGGTCTATTGTTAATTTGCTGCCATTTTTTGTAATAGCAGTTTTCTGCTGCACTTTAAGCTCACTGGACCACCTTAATAAAGACATCAGACCAAAAGCTGAATTTTCAATTATCAACCTCAGTGAAAAGTCTTGTAAATAGTAACATTCACAGTATTTTAATAAGTATTTCAATGAGTGTCCTATAAAGGGTTAAAAAGTGTTTACCAGGTAATAAATTGATAATACCTACTGGACAAAAGTTTAGAAACAATATTAAAAATATTATTGAATTAAAATATACTACATTTATTTCACAGATTTTTTAAAGCCATGCAAAGAGCATTTCTATTATTATTATTATTATTATTATTATTATTATTATTATTATTTTATAATTATAACATTATCATTATTTTATAATAATAATTATAATAAATCTACTGCCATGTTTTATTTACTGTCAATCAAAACGCAGTGCTATAAAAATGTTGTACTCCTGCAACAACACTATATGCAGTTTCCCTATTTATCTCATCAGTGTGCAGTGCCAGACAAGCTCACTTGGCGGGCTGAAAAGAGTAGGTGGGCGCGTGATCGCTGGTGTTTTCCACACCCAGAGCCTGTTGCTGCCCGCTGGCGTCCTGTGACGAGGCTGGGACGCTCTGTGGAGAAGCATCCGTCACCACTCCCTGCAACGACATGATGTCTGAATTACAGGATGTCCTAACACACACACACACACATGCACACGCACACAGACACACAGACACAGACACACACACACACACACACACACACACACACACACACACACACACACACGCACACGCACACGCACACGCACACACGCACACACACAAAAACTGAAATACGCTTTAACCTCAACCAAAAAGAGCTGTGTTTAGCTCTCAGGTCAGATTGAGCTCCAGACCTCGTAAAGCTGTGAATAAAAAAGGCACTAAGGAAGTTGTGGGTGGATTTTGTGCCCCGAGGCAAGTGATCTCTACGTTTTCAATTAGCAGAGCTGGTCTAATCAGCTGGAGCAGTGAATGGATTTGCAGTCACCCAGAAACTCACCTCCACTGAGACAGCAGAGGCAGGCACCGCAGTGTACTGGGGAATATAGGTCCCCTGCATAGGAGCAGCAGCCGCAGTCATGTACTGGAAACAAAATTAAAACACACAGGACAAAAATCACATGGACTGTGCATTAATATGGACCATTTCACATTGTCTTGCAGTTTGCCGTATGCATGGAATGTTCATAAAAATCTATATGCCAGCAGAGATCACACTTATTTTTTTGGTGTCATGATTTTCAGACATACTGTACAGCTTTAACAGGTTTATCATCAAAACGCAGCACTTTAAACAGAGAGACCTAGTATTAAAGGGGACCTACTGCATTATGCCCCGTTTTATAAGATAAAATATGTCTCTGGTGTCCCCAGAGTGTGTGTGTGTGTGTGAAGGTTCAGCTCAAAACGCTGCACAAATAATGTTTTATATTATAACTCTTGAAAACGGACCCTTTTAGGCTTTTTATCCAAATTGTGCCGTTTTTGTTGACTGTCTTATACTTTAAATTCAAATGAGATTGTTTTAAATAAAAAACATTTTTGGGAGGTAATTTGTTTGTTTAAATTCAGCCCAATTAAATTGTTTACAACCACTTAACGTAAAAAAATTGAGTAAATCCAAGGATTCATCTTTGAATAATTTTTTTCAGTGAACCATAATAATAATAATAAATAATTTGTCGGCCTGCAGTGACTTTTATTCTAATGATAATGTAATAATAGATATAATGATAACTATAACACTGAAAAGAATTATTTAACGGTCATTACTATGGCCAGAAACAATCTGCAGAATCTGAAATTAATTTAGCTATTTTTGTGCCGACATAAGAAAAATAGATGCACATTTATGCTGAATGATTCATGACTTTTAGAGTATAGAAGATGAAACATAACACATAAAATAAAACAATTCTTAACTTTTCCTAACAGGGAGTGTGTCCACCAAAGTTTTTTTGTCTTGTTTTTGTCAACGGAAGCTCATTTTTTGTTATATGGCAGCAGCGTAGCAAGACGCTGAGTGCGTGTTTATACAAAGAGTTGAGCGAACAATGTTTTTAAATGCTCAGACAATTGGAGAAATGCTTACTGAGTGTTTTAAGAAGAGCATTGGCATTTTCAGTTGCACAATTACCTTTCGGTGGATGCATAAGGTTTACAATATGCAAATCCAATTATTATTGCTTAACAAATCTACAATAGGTCTCACGTATTGCTATGTAGCAGTTGCAGATAGCTGGAAGAACTACACATCTGCCACTGATATGAACTACAGATCCCATCATGCACCTCACACACCAGTTCTCTCCCTGATTACACACAAAGCTGATGCTCCTAAGGACTATAGAGCAGGTCTATTTATACACCTCACTTTGACATACACATTGCTAAGTCTTGTTTTTCCCATTAATATTACAGTGTTTTTCCATGTTTGTCCTGGCTTGTTTCTTATCATTGTCTTGTTTACAGTTTTTGATTCTTTGCTGCCTGTATTCTCTAAATAAACTGCACGTGGATCCTCAACTCCGTTGTACCCGGACTACTTTTTGTTACACATATAATACATCCACTAAAAGGCATAGCAAATAGTACTTTAGAAATTGTTTTGTACATAAATCATCGAAAGATCTGCATATAATTCAATAATATTACTGAATAAATAGAAGAAATAAATAATAAAATAATGGAAAACTGAAAAAACATAGAAAACTGAATAAATATGTATGTACACACACCTGAGTAGATAAAAGAATGAATGATGGGCTCAAAACAGTGGAAATCTGAGGAGTTTTCAGTGTATTATACTGCAGATACTAGGGGTGTAACAGATCCCGGTTGATCCGTGATTCGAACGGATCACAACCCACAGTTTGGAACACATGTGACCCGCGGATTAATAACTCTTTGGAACTTGTAGGGTAATCCAATGTTTATAACAACTGCAAAGAGATCAAAATGTAATGGAAAGCATTTTGGATTCCAAAATATAATGATGACAGAAAAAGTAGTGGTGAGACCTACCAAAATGCTTTCTTGGGTTAGTGTTAGTGTGTTAGGTAGTGTTTTCTGTCACTGTTTGTTTAGCCTGCATTATGCATTTAGTGTAAAGCTGCACAATTAAACATAAAAAGATTGTGATCTCAATTCAAATCTGCACAACATGAATGATAAATGATAATGATTTGCATATGTTTATTAACCCTTCCAAGCTCTGCATTCAAATCTGCATTTGATTGAGAGAGATTCAGTTTTTAAACTTTTTCCGTTTGTTACAAACAATTAAATAACACACAAGTACTGGGAGAACAGTTTACTGTTCATATATAAACACTGATGTTTATGGTGAAGGTTAAAAATCACCATTTAATGGAACTTGACGCTGGTGAACGTTGCAGCAATTACATTGTGTAACCAATGGGTGGCGACAAACAACCAACAAAATTATGTCACTGAATAGGTTTTCAAAAATGATCCACCAATAATGAAACATGAAGTTTTGTGTGAATTGCTGAATCATTAACTGAAAATAAATATGATATGTTGTAAAGGTTTGTTAGATTTCTATATTTAGCATTATCAGCAGCTAAGATCATTTTTCATATTGAATGTTTTCCTTTGTTTCAGCCGTTTTTTTCTTGATTATTTTTATTAAAACTACAGGTTCCAAGTTTTGCTTGTTAAAACCATTGGTTTTTGCAGTAATATTTTTGTATGAATTGAAAGCAAATGACATTCGTGTCCTCCTTTTTTTGCTGATCCGAATAATGGTTCAATCCATGACTCAAAAACCGTAGTGTGATCCGAACCATGAGATTTGTGATCCGTTACACCACTAGCAGATACAAATCGGTGTGGGCTTAATGATTACCGATGTAGCTGCTTATATATTGGGCATAACCATTTTCTTTCAAATACTGAAAAAATTGTTAATCATTTTTATTTTTTGTTCATCATAAAATCTCCCATCTAAATCTATTGTTTAAAGTGACCATCACAGAAAGGAGGCATTAGTAATTCGGAGCACAAAAAAACTATTAGAGATGCACAAATATAGAGATGTTATCTAATACTGATGACCAATAACTTTATATATTTGTTATATATTTAAAAGCTAAAATTCTACTATATACTGGCCAGCTAATACAAATCTTCATGCTGATTTATCATATAAACTGAAAGGTACGAAACAAAAGCCCTCATTGCTAGCATTTATTTAAAGTACTATTTGTTTTTCATTCCTTTAATTTCAAAGACTTAAGTACAAATCAATGTGGATTTCATAATTGGATTTCACTCAGGAGCGATTTTGGCTAGATGCATTTAATTGAGTATGATATTGACACAATATCCATATTTTATTTCTCAGGTACTTTTTTTTCTCACCCCTGGGCAGAGCTTTACTTTCTTTTTCAACATCAGTTTGCAAACTTTTAATTGAACACACACTCACAGTGCCAGTGGTGCCCAGAGACAGGTGGTTCATCTGCTGGGTTAGGGGTCCCATCATGTTCGCGGGCTGCATGGAGATGGTGTGGTCCATGGTTGGCGTTATAACAGCACCCTATGAGAGGAGAGACACATGGGCAAGCACACTGTTACTGGCAGGGCCTAAAACAAACACTCACCAAATGAACAAATATGAGTGAAAATCTGTGTTGGAGAGTGTATGAAACCAGCTGGCTGTTAATTCTAACAATGGCCGAGAATGCATAAGGATTGAATGTGACTGTCAAATAAATAAATATATAATTATATAAATTATTTTAAGCAATCTGAAGCACAGCACTGTGACTTTTTCATGAAAACAGATTGTACGTTTTTTCATTCATTCATTCATTTTCCTTCGGCTTAGTCTCTGATTTATCAGAGGTCGCCACAGCGGAATGAACCGCCAACTATTCCAGCATATGTTTTATGCAGTGGATGCCCTTCCAGTCGCAACCCAGTACTGGGAAACACCCATACTCTCTCACACACATTCATACCCTATGGCCAATTTAGTTTATTCAATTCACCTATAGCGCATGGCTTTGGACTGTGGGGGAAACCAGAGCACTCGGAGGAAACCCACGTGAACACGGGGAGAACATGCAAACTCCACACAGAAATGCCAACTGACCCAGTCGAGACTTGAACCAGTGACCTTATTGCTGTGAGGCGACAGTGCTAACCACTGAGCCACCGTGGCCCCGCTTGAGTGTTTTCAATGGTTCAGTAAATGAGCCACACAAACTCCATATCCCTGCAAAGCTGTGAGTTTGCTTTAACACGCAATTTAAAAGCCCAATATGCAACCAAGCAAGTTTGTTTGAGTATTTTGTTAAATCTGTCAAACAAAGAGTAGCAGTTCAAAAGAAAATTTTCTACTAAAATAAAAGGTTTATGGCTAAAAGTTTAAAAGCAAAGAAAAAGTATAAAAATTACTTTTGCAATTTTACAGTTGTAATGTTTAACCATAATAATAGTTAAGATTAAATAGATGTTTTTATAATGATATGAAATTACAATATCTCTATATCAAAATCAACATCTTACGTAATTTTATGGTCAATAACATCAATGAAATAATAATCATTATTAAATTATTTTTATATTTAATAGTATAACAGTGTTTACAAAAAATTTTTGTGATGTGATTAAATATTAATAATAACAGTTATCATACATAAAACTAGTATTTTTATATACTTCTATTTTATTGTTGTATAGTGTATTTTCATGAAATGAAATTGTATCACTCATAATAATTTTTAAAAAATGTAATCAAAGAATAATAACAATCAAAATTACAATGCTTCTGTCTATTTTAAAGATATGATACACAAACAGTTTCACAGATAATAAAAAACATGAAAATGTAATTAAGTAATAATAATGACACTTTTTTATAATGCTCGCAATTCGACATTTTCTTCAGTTTATTCTGTATATTTTAAAAGAAATGATGCACATACAGTTTCACGAGTGGTAAAACACATATTTATGATCAGTTATAATGTAATTAAAATATAATAATGACACATAATGCTTGCAAGTCAACATTTTTCCTCAAATTATTCAGTCTATTTTAAAGAAATGATGCACACACAGATTCTCAGACAGTAATAAAAATATTCATGGCCAGTTATAATGTAATCAAAAAATAAAATAATGACACTTATAATCAGTGTTGGGGAAAGTTACAATATTGAGTTACTGCCCCAAAAAGTAACTAGTTGCGTTACGTAGTTACTTTTTATGGAAAGTAATGCGCTATGTTACTTTTGAGTTACGTTTTCATACCTGCTTGAGGCTTGATCTCTTTCAGAACTTGAAGGGTACTTTTCTTTTTTTAAATAGAGGAGCTCTGCATTTAACGACTGTATGACCTACATCTTCATTTACCTTTAAAAAAACGAATAAAAAATGTTACCTTCTGAGAACGTCCTGAAGCTACACATGCCGTATGTACAGATTAATGAAAGTTGAAAGCAATGTGTGTTTGTACGTTTATCTTATTAGTTCAGTAAAATCACTGTCCACTGAGGAAATTCCCTTTTCTTCTATGTGTTCAAAATAATGAGAATACTGCCATCACAGAAATGTAAGGCTTTGCCATCTTGTTTTCTGTCACTTCCTACGGGAAGCTCATTCTTTCATTGAGTGTGATTAATCATGATTACACTCATTTTAATTCAGCAATTTATTTATTTATTTTTTTTTAAAGTAATGCAGTACTTTACTTGTTACTTAGAAAAGTAATATTATTACGTAACTCACCTTACATGTAATGCGTTACCACAACACTTATAATGCTTGCAATGACACTTATAATCAGTGTTGGGGAAAGTTACTTTTGAAAGTAATGCTTTACAATATTGAGTTACTCCCCCAAAAAGTAACTAGTTGTGTTACTTAGTGATTTTTTTATGGAAATGCGCTGCTACTTTTGAGTTACGTTTTAATACCTGCTCTGCATTTAATGACACACTGTATAACCTACATCTTCATTTACCTTAAAAAAAAACTAATGTTACCTTCAGAGAACTTTCTGACGCTACACCTGTTCCCAGGGGAGCTCATTCTCTCATTGAGTGTGATTCAACGTGGTTACACTAATTTTAATTCAGCAATTAATTTTTTCAAGCAAAACAATTCATATATAAAAATAACTCAAATATTATTACTTGATTTTTAAAACTAATACGGTACTTTACTCGTCACTTAGAAAAGTATTATTATGTTACTTGCGTTACTTGTAATGCACAACCCCCAACCTTGCTTATATTGCTTGCAATTAGACATTTTTCTTTAAATGGTTTGCTCTATTTTTAAAGAAATGATGCACATACTGATTCTCAGATGATAAAAAAGTAAATTTTGTCAAGTCACTAGCCACTGTCAGAATGAGAGAAGAGATGAACGGCCATTCACCAATGCATAGGGACAACATCATTAGAGTCAACAAGCTGATCAGACAGCCATGCTCTCCACAAAAAGCGCTCTGCTTGTTTCTCATTGGCCCGTACAGCCGCAGCTGGACTCTATTATGAGGGCCAGACGTGAGCTGTTCCACTTCAACAAGTGAAATAATGCGTTCCAAATGCGAGTCATGCATACTTCTGCAGAGATGATGCATTGCTCACTTAACGGCAGAGCTGCTCCACACTGCGGGTCTGTTTACGTTTCAGGCACGCCGGGACGAGAGTGCAAACACATGTGAAGAGCAGAAAAAAGAGAGAAAGAGGAAGACGGAGAACGGCTGCGATCATCTGACGGATCACATGAGCGCTTGGGCAGAACTAGGCCAGAGTTGGACACACACGCTCGTTCTCACATGCCAGCCTGATTAGGATTAATCATTCCGAGGAGACCCTCCGTCAAACAGTTTGTCAGAAAGTTCAGTGCTTCTCAGATGCTTTGGCGGAGGATGACGAGGAAGCGTTCTGCGGCGTACAGCTCTGCTTACAGTTTATGAGGGGCTCTCTCTACTTTTAAGACTCTTATCACTTCCCCAACATCTCACCGGGGCTTTAATTCAGCTGTCCTGACTGTAGAGCACTTTTAGCAGATACACATATCAGAAGTGTTCAGTTTTAGGAAGTTTATTGCACTTTCATTATGTTGTAAGGAATTTTTTTTCTTATTCATTCCTTAAAATGGAATTTTCTTTAGTTTTGGGAAATAATTAATTGGGATAATCAACAAGAGTGCATCAAAAGAGACAGAAAAGTAGATTAATAATATTACATAACATTTACATTTTAAATAAATGCTGCTTTTTTGGAAATTTACCCTCACCATAGAATTCTAAAAATTCCTTAATCATTGATTTTTATCATTGATAATGTTAATAATAATGTAATTATGAAATCATAAAATAAAATGACTTTTTTAGGATTATGTGATACTGGTAATTATGTGAAAATTGGAAGTATGAGGCTGAAATTTCAGCTATGACATCACTACATTTAAAAAAAATACCAAAACAGAAAATGGCTATTTTAATTGAAATAATTTTTCCTGTATTTTTGAGAGAAAGCATATACTGTAAACCAAAGCTTAATAAGTGAAAAGGGTCAGAATTGTGAGATATAAATTTAATATGCCCTAATAAACACAAACTTTTGGGTTTTCTCACAATTCTATTTTTTACTAGTTTAAGCTCACCCAGATTTGAGTTCATATCTTGCTAATCTGATGTTTTACCTCTGAATTGTGAAATAAAAAGTCAATTTGTAACTGTTGATGTGAACCACATGACCAGATATTCTGTTTTCCATTAATCTATGGAACGTCCGGTTAGGGGAGAGTGGGGACTAAAGTAACGTGGGACGAATGTAACAAATTGATGCAACATTTGATGGAGCTGCCAAATATCATGTGATTCGGGGCTGTGTCCCACAGTTAGCTCCAAACTTCGGTTTTATGTGCAAAAAGTAAATTATTGCAGTGGTTCTTTTTTTCTTATAACAAGTTGTGTTTCTCTTTTCATGAGTCACACTAATGATCAATACAGGTGATTTAGTGCAATACACATCCTTGAATCTCTGGCTCTATTTTAACGATCTAGGCGCAAAGTCTAAAGCACATGGCGCAAAAGCATTAAGGGCGTGTCCGAATACACATTTGCTATTTTAAGGACTAAAAAATATGCTTTGTGCCCCAGCACCTGGTCTAACAGGGTTGTGGTTATTCTCTTAATGAATTATGGGTGTGTTTGGTGTTCAATCAGAGTCTCATCTCCCATTCCCTTTAACAGTCAGTTGTTTCGCGCCATGGCACATTTGCTATTTACATGGCAAACTTTGTAAGTGGAAAAACTGAATGCTTCACTACAGTTAAACAGACCATCTGCAGTGAGAGGATAAAGAATGAGCCTCCTCCATTCAGCCTCTTTACTTTCTTTTTCTATTTCTCTTTCGTGGATAAGGAAATGAAGTTGTAGTCACTCCACTAAAGACATCCATTAGCCTACAAATTTGGACCCATATGGTCAAAAACCTCGACAGGTGGAAAAATCTAAGCTTGTTTTTAATAAAACAAATATAAATATGCATAATAAATAATACTGCTAATAATAATATTATACAAAAGCAAGTTGCCATGAATAAACTGAAAAAAGTGAAGCGAAGAAGGCACGCAGGTAGTGGTTTTTATATTTATGTAGAAAGTAATACTTTTTGTAATATTTTAATGCTTTAATTTTTTTTTCGATTGTAAAGATATTTGCGTATTGCTCTACATCCTGTATGTATTAAACAATGCGTAAGCATTAAGGCGCACATCTAACGCGCTCTGCGCTGGACCTTAGACCTGCTTTCAGCTGGTCTATTTCCCAGTCTATTTTAGTTCCTCAAAATAGCAACGCGCCAACAATGCACCTTAACACACATGCTTTCTAGTCCGGCACACCCATGAGTCCACAAAGTGGCGCAAGTGGATTTTCTATTTAAACAACGAGGCGTAAAATGTGAAAATTAGGGTTGTGCTAGTCTGAAAATATCTACACATCGCGGCAAAAATTTCTATAGTGCCTTATTGCGCTGCACGTATGATAGGGCCCTCTGTTTCAGTTTAGCAGTAAATCAGGTTTGAATGGAAAGAGCTCCAGTGGGGACGGACATAACACTGTTTTTTATGTCCCACTGCTAATAACCATGCCTTATTTTTCACTTCCACATTAGAGTTTTCAGTGTTTTGACTCATATGTTTTATACGATTTTTGCATGTTGCCAATAATGATAAACAAATCTTCAAAAATGATAGAAAGTCTTAACATTTTGCATTGTTGGATTGTTTTTAAAACATTTGATGGAAGTGCCATTTTAAATGAAAATGCAGTTTGATTTTTGATTTGCAAAAATAAAGGAGAACATATGTTTGCAGATAACATTAACAAGGTCATAGTCAGATATATTTAAACTAAACAAGAATAAGCCAGCAAATCTAGCAATTATTGTTGTGTTACTTTTGACCCACCCGTGTGTTACTTTCGTCTCTGCATATAGGGTCAAAATTAACAATGTGCAACTTTTGTTTAGAGTGAAGTTATGAGTTGTTTTACATGGATACAAAATAACACCTGATTTTGATAGAGCACTGTTGTGACCACAGCAAAAATATATTTCTGTCTAAAACATTATCTTTTAAAATGAAAACTTTTTTATGAAAACTGATACTTTTGTCCCCACTCTCCCCTACCTTGATAAAAATGCACCAGTTTGTGAACATCTTTAAAGGAGATATTCTCCCTGATTTCACAAACAGCCTTTACACACACACACACACGCACGCACGCACGCACACACACACACACACACACACACACACACACACACACACACACACACACACACACACACACACACACAGTGAGAGCCATGCATCAGTCTCTCTCTCTCATCCAGCTCAGATTGGTGGAGCTGGTGCTTGCCTGCGCTTAAAGAATAAACTGTACAGGCACTTGGTGTCAGAAGCGCTCTGTCTCTATTCACGCTTTCAGAGGTAAAGCGTTCAGCCGCTCCGCTCCGCACCCGCCGCGTCTTAGCTTTCAGAAGCGAAAGCCTCAAGCTAACAGTTCCCCCGCCCCGCGACAAGCTTTCATAATGAGCGCAGGAAAAAAGAAATCCATGCTGAATAATTCTCCACTCTAATTTACAGCCCTATCAGTGTGAGACTTAGACAGATGATTAAAGCTGCGCTTGTGTGTACGTGTGCGTATGCGTGTGTGTTTTTCCTTCATTTCCCTGAGGGGAAGTATTCGGAAAAGTGACTGACAATCTGAGAGGGATTTCAGAGACAGCCAATGAGATTTCTCTCTTCCAACCACAGCCTGTATGCTCGTTTTCAACCCAAAGCCAGGATGCCAAAACTATGGCAAGCCGTTTCAACATTTAATCTATAACCCGTACTAGTATCTATTTTCATTGCTAGTGTTTTTTAGATAGTATCTTTTCCATTAAGTACTACTACTTATTGATTAGATACTAGTTCTTATTCATTAGATACTAGTGCTTATTTGTTAGATACTTGTATATATTTAATAGATACAGTGCTTATTCATTAGATACAAGTATTTATTTAACAAATACTAGTACTTATGAAATATATACTACAACTTATTTAACAGACACAAGTACACATTCATTAAATACTAGTACTTGTTTAAAATGTTACAAGTAAACCTTTTTATTTTACTAGTAAAATGTTTAATTGAGCTCTACTCTTTCATTTGAAATAGTCATAAGATAAGACAAGTAAAAAAGCAGAACTGACTAGAAAAATAAGAATTGTTTCTTTCTTTAGACACTAGATACTAGTGTCTAATAAATAAATACTAGTGCCAATGAATAACTACTAGTATTTATTCACTTATATTACTAGTATTATAAAAAATTAAATGATTCATTAGTCCTGACAGCATGTGTTTTTAGGTCATTGTAACTTATTAAATTAAGTTAATCATATTTTAACATTACTTGAAAATTTACGCAAGCTGTTTTAAGTCAGTTTAACATTATATAAGTTCAATGGACTCATAAGGTTAATTTGATTCAGCTTAAAAATGTAAGGCAACCAGGATTTTTTTACAGTGTAGTTACTAGTATCTAATGACTTGGTACCAGTATCTAATACATAAGTACTAGTATCTATTATCTATTCTGTAATTGAACAAGAAGCTTTAGCCTTGGTTTGGGCACTGCAGTATTATGATGTTTATGTGGGAGGAGGCGCAGAGGTGATGGTATTTTCCGATCATAATATGCTGACTTTTTTGAGTCCAAATCATTGTTTGATGAGGTGGGTTCTATTTTTGCAACCTTATAATTTGAACATTAGACACAATAAAGGAGCTGACAACGTGATCGCCGATGCATTGTCCTGTACTTCGCTGTCCGGTGCTGATTAAGTCAAATGTTTTTCTTTGACTCCTTGTTTTTCTGGCTTTCTCACCTTAATTTGCTTTCAGGATCCAGATTGCTGGAGAGAAAAAGGAGGGGTAATAGGTGAGCAAAAGGTGGGTTGTGGGGTTAATCTTCATTGTAAAAGCTCAAATTCATGGGTGCTCTTTTGTTGGGGGGGATTGTTTTATTTTTTTGAGGAAGGCTGTGGGTGCGTGTGGTGTTGGCTATGTGTGTTTGTTTGTGTGCGTGCAACGTCCCGGCCTATGGGCTGTGAGTGCAAGTGGCGTTTCAGTCTATTGTGTGTGTGTGTGTGTGTGTGTTTCAGCAGGTTGGAGATTACGTGATTGGTACACAGTTGCTACTCATTTGGACGTGGATATAAACACCGTTTGGTGGCTTGTAACAGAGATGGGAGATTCTGAGTGATCACCTTGGCATGGAGCTCGGTTAAGCTGCGTTGACCATCACTTTTGGCCCTGACTCTTCTTTTTCATTTACTTTATATTATTTATGTCATTGTTATGTTAAAATACATTTTATTTTTGCCAGTGATGGTTGAGTCTGGTCCTCCTTTTTGTTGCAGTTTAAGAGCTGGCTGTAACAAATAGGTACTAGTATCTAATGAATGAGTACTAGTATCTGATAAACAGAACTAGTGTCTGCATAAGTACTAGTAAATCTTTAAAAAGCACTAGTATCTAAAGAATAGGCCCTAGTATCTAATGAATAAGCATCAGTACTTAATGGAAAAAATACTAGTATCTAAAAAATTAGTACCAGTAATATGAAAATAGATACTAGTATGAGTTACAGTTTGCCATACAAAACAGCTTGCCATACAAAACAGCTTGCAATACAAAACTGTGTGTGTGTGGCTGCAGTTGAAAGCCAGGAGTTTCCGATGTAAACTAGATGAGCAGAAATCTCCAGTGACATCAGAGGAAGGAGAGCTTTTTGCCAAGGCATCTAAAATAGAGACAGGAAAAGGAAGTGGCTCTTTTTTTGTCTCTCTCAGGTGCCGGTGCTTTTAAAAACGTGGGCTGCCAGGGAGGATGTTTGATATTAATCTTCCACGATATGTGCCAAGGTGCAACCAGCAATTCCCACCATTTAAATACAATTAAGAAAAACATATACCGTGCATTTTTCTTTCTCACGCACATACGCGCCAATTCCCAGCGTTCAAACGGAGCTGCGATGGGGCTGGGATAAACGCAAATCTTTACTCAAACATGGGCTTCTTTGTTTCTGCAAATGACCGTGACTAGCGGGGGCTTAGAGAAGCATTTCATTTCTTTTCTCTCCTCTTGCGTAGCCGTTCCACTTTAAGCCGCTTTGCCGTAATGCACTGCGGTCTTGATTCATTAATGTTCATTTCCAGGATGTGATTTGGTTAGGGTGGCTGGGGATTCTTCCTCGCGCTCGGATGGAAAGTAACAGGTACAGTTGAGTGATGGCCCTCTGGGTGGTGCATTGTGGGTAGCTTGCTAGTTGGTGTGTGTATGTGTGCGAGTGCCTTGCTGACAACATCTGTGAAGATACCCTGCTGAAAAGACTAGCTTACACCAGCAGGATTTTTCATGCTGGTTTATCCTGGTTAGTGCTGGTCAACCAGCATGGTCTTTCTTGTGAAGATACCGTTGCTAATTAGGACACACTGTCTTGTATTATCTTGATATATACATGTATATAAATGACAGATATCCAATAATCTCTCCAAGTGGATGTATGTTTAAAATTCTGAATTTTGGACAGAAGAAAAAATCATGACTTAACCACTTTGGATTGTGTCCATCACAGTGGACATCACAGATCAGCCCATGTTTTTTATGACTCCTGAGCTTTTTATCTAATTTAATGCCTGAAGTCAATGAGAGTGGACGATTGTCATCCAATTAAATGGTAGTAAGGCTCGGCATGCTGTAATTTGAAAATAATAATAAAAAAATAAAAAAATCCACTACACTGAAAGCAGCATGTCATCACTTGACAGTTTTTATTCTGATTTCTTGATATGTTGGACAATGGGTTCAAAATCTGTTACTGAACGTAAATCTCTAGTAATGCTGATTAACCTTTTTTATATGAAAAGAACTATATTGATGTGCTAATTTATTGTTGAAACAATTTCATATGTCTTAGTTCTTGAACATAGAGCAGATGGAAAAATCTCAGATGTGTACATTATGTGTAGCGATGAAGATAACGTTTGTAATAAAAGGTGCAATCTCTACAACAAAAACCTTAAAATTTAAGAAAAAATTTTACAATCTTAATGTTTGTGAATTTGAAAATATATTTCAAGATTATACCAGCAATGATGTAGGTTTTTTTAGTATATTATGTTGGTATAATGTTTGGGAAGTAAAACTGTTCTGACTTGATGTACATTAAATGGACAAAAAATATAAATGCTTAAGGCTGTTGAATTATTATTATTATTATTTGGTCTCATTTATAGGAGCCTCGAGAATTGTGAAAACATACTTCTACATTTTTCTGAAACTTGGAACATGATTCGAGTCTGAAGGGGTTAAAATGGTAAATCAAGCAAACGTGACATGATTTAAAATCCTAACCAAGATTTTACAGATAAAGCAAGTGAAATAAAGAAGAAATGGATAGATTAATGGCTGCAGTCGCTTTAAGACAGAATGCATGGACCAAATATACTGATACCGTGCTCAGCATAAATGAGTACGTCGCATTTTGAAAAAGAATATTTTTATTCATTTCAACAGATATTAAAAAAATATTTTAGTCACCAAACATATTTAGAAATTGAAAGATTATACAATTAAATGCACGCAAAATATTGAAAAATTTAATTATAACCTACAAAATTTCATCAAATTTAAAAAAAATTTAGTTTCTCCTGATTTTCCTCTTTTTTAAATTTGTTTTTAATATTTTCTATAACATAGATTTGAGTGCACTACTTTTTGGACCACTACCGTGAGCTATTTTGTTAGATAAGCTCCAGATTTGGCTTCAGTACTGACTAATCTAATGTATATGCACAAATATAATATAGTAAAGCTACCTATTAAAATATGAATTTAAAAGATAGATTTGTGAGGGGTGTACTTATATATGCTGATCACTGTACATACGTGTTTTTCTCAACTGTTTGCATTAATTGAGATCTGTTTTGTGCATTATGTACATGAATGATTTAAAATCTGCTGCGACTTTAATTGTAGATTATGATTAAATTCATGGATCACATGCATCCCAAACTGTGCTGTGTGGCTTGCATGGATTACCAATCAACTATGATTATTAAACTACTAAAGATAGATCCAAATATATGAGATATGCTACATTTTTCTAGATTTCCTGCGTGCGATTTTAATATCAATTCTAATTTAATATTTATTCTGATAACTGTTCTTCCAAATGTCAAAAAATTGTAATTTAGAGAATTTTCTTTCTTTCAGGAAATCATAATTGGCTTTAATCCTTTAACTGCCTGCTCTACCAAACGGCTGACCATATTTTGACTGTTTTAAAAAAATTGACTACTAAATTAATTTAAAGAATGACTGTTTTAAATAATGGTTTACACTACACAGCATTGTTGGTTTACAATAAAATCAAACAAACATAATCCTGTTGCACTACTACACTTGATTTTGGTCTTATTGTAAAAAACAAACAAGAACAACAAGAAATTATGTTAAATTAGAATGTGCAATATTTTATGGCATACTTCAAAAAATAAAGATGATTTAGTATTTAAAAATGTCTTATTTTGACTATTTTGTTTTAAATAAATTGGCCTTACACTTCATATTTTCAGATTTTTCATAGTATACGTGTTAATTTCAATTTTTTACCATAAACTGACATATGAACCATTTGGTAGAGGTTTATAGTTTAGAAATTATGGGATGAATTGAGAAAAATGGGATGTCATGAATTGAGTGTCTTAACTAGCGACATTAGGAGATAAGACATGCAATCCTATTTTTTTTCCTTGATAAGGCAGTTAAAGGGCTAAGTACATTTTTAAGTTGATGGTTATAAAAACTTATAAATCTAATACAAAAAACACTACGAAAATATTAAAGTTGGAAACAAAAAAGCAAATCATAAAAGGGTAAAAATTAAAGTCTGAAAACTGATCTGTTCTAGATCCTTTTGCTGAAGTAATGAAACTCTTCTGTCATGTGTCTTTGTTAAATTTCCCTTGACTTGCATTTCAGTAAACTCCTCTTCCTGTCATTCCCAATTAAATCTCAAATTCAGCATTGTTTGGTTCATGGTTGATTCAATTAAAATTCACATTTGGAACGCACACACACTCACACACACAGCTGTCATCTGGTCGGAATAGTAATGCATAACTCAGCTATATGGTCAACACAATCAGCAGGTCACAACAGCAGGTGCACTTAAGGTACTGATGTATATACTAAACACACACACACACACACACACACACACACACACTGCAGTGCGGAGAGGAGCTCAGAGCGCCTGCATTGTCTGCTGATCTGCTTAAACCCTCATCGCCTGCTCTGGTCGCTATGGTCACGTGTCTCCACGGTAACAAGGTGCCAAATGCAGCGGCGCTCTCCAATAACAATGCTTCCCTTTCTCAGCCACTTTTAATTGCTTGCCTTCTCTCTGTGCAGGACCCACAAAAAAAGAAAGATTTCTTCCGCCTTTGTTTTCCTTCCAGGATTTTCAAATTAGGCAGAGATCAGCTCACAGACTCCCACCGCCTCTCTCTCTCTCTCGCTCTCTCAGGCAGCTGAGGTCTTTTTTGATGGGTTGCCAGATCATTAGATATGAGGGTTTGGTTACAAACACATTTACACAACATAATCATGATCATCAAACCTCCCATCTGATGACACATGCACACACACACAGAACAACAACAAGAAGAAGTCTGGAATATCATTATCTAGTCAGACAGACATCTGCCTGCTTTTCTATAACCCTGTTTCACTACTCGAGTTGCTCAGGATCGAATGAAGCCTGCTGCGGATCTGGAAACAGCTGACTGAAGCTTTTTTCAGGCCGTGCCAAAGAAAGAAAGAAAAAAAAAGCCCTGATCCCAGACTACCTTTGGCCATTTCCATAGAGGAATGCAGACCCCTGGCTTACAGTAAATCCAAGTTCAGGTGAGAGCCAGAAAGATGGTGGGCAGACCTCCAGACCCCGGCTGAGGGGTTGCCTTCTTATACAAGACTTAAGCGAAAGAACACAAGACAGGTAGTTTGTGGAGCGAGACAGAGTGAGAGGCTCTCCAGCTTGACAAAGTTGTGTCAATGGAGCTCAGACAAGGGATCTATTTATCTGTCGCAGACTGCAGACTGAAGAAATGAATCTTCAAGTCTACCAGCCTTAAAGGGACCGTTCACCCAAAAATGACAATTCTGTCATCATTTAATCATCCTAAACTGCTGTATGTTCCTTTCTTGCGTGAAAAACGTTCTTCCTTTAGAAGAATTATGAAGTGTCAAGCATCAAAATGACACAAAAAAAAGCCACCACGACTTGATTAAAGTGTTTCGTTCCATCTTTAAACCAGTGGACTAAAAGAACATTCCAGGAGGTCTGAAGAAGAGTTCAAAGGCAAATAGTTATGGAAAAAAATATATAGAGAGACAATTATTAACAAAAACTCATGTAAATCAGATAAAGCAAACATTTCTCATTCAGTATTTAGAATTTTAACAGATTTAGGCCATGTCCACACGGAGTATGTTTACATGGAGACCATTCATTCATTCATTCATTTTCTTTTTAGCTTAGTCCCTTTATTAATCCGGGGTCCCACAGTGGAATGAACCGCCAACTCATCCAGCAAATGTTTTACACAGCGGATGCCCATCCAGCTGCAACCCATCACTGAGAAACATCCATACACACTCATTCACACACACACACACACACACACACACTCACACACATACACTACGGTCAATTTAGCATACCCACTAACCCCACCCCTAAACCCAACCGTCATTGGGGGATGAGCAAATTGTACTAAATTGTACGAAGTAGATCGTACAAATTCATACGAATCAGCCAATAATTCAAAAAGTTACGAATTGCCGTGAGATTGTGTTGGAAATGCGGAGGCTTTTTTTCCCATACGCATGCGGTATCAAATTCCATTAAAACAACACTCTTCCAGCAGTTCATACTCGCATCCAATATCTCGTATGTCACGGGGAGCATGCATGAAATGTTCCTGAAAGAAAGTGAAAGTGCCAAACTGCATAAAGTTGACAAATTAAAAAATAAATCATCCGAAATGACATGAAACCATTTTCCCTACTCCGGAGGAAATTTAATTATTAAATAAATTACATTAAATTATGTTTTACAACCTGTAAAATGGGAACTTGAAAGGAACACAACTCATGTTAACACCTTAATCATATTATTGTCTTATTCAGATTAAGGCAAATAATTCGATTATCCAAAGTGGATAAAGTTGAAAATGCCGTTTTTGTGTGTGTTGTAGTGTGGACTGTGAAAACGGAGGCTGTCGAAAACAGTGATGCATTTTAGTCATGTGACGTAGTCAAGTGACCGATTCAGTGAACATGTTGGACAACATTTTAAAGCAGTGTTTTGAATACTGTTCGTTTTGACAGCTTTATTAATTAAAGATTAATGTCAGTTGTACATGCACTATATTTCCTCTCTTCAAAGGACACAATGTTAACTGGGAGCTATTGTTCAGGGGCTGAAGCCGACAGCTGCAAAACTTTTCAAAGAGATGGAAAGTAAATAATCTCCAGACGGAATGACACAGGTGAAAGCATATTTTCGGCATGTACAGTACATGAACGAAAGCATTTTCAGTCGTTTTAGTGTGGATGACAAAAGAAATTGAAAATTATAGAGTGGACATAAAGCGTTATTAGATGAAAATGTGATTTTCATATTCATCAGCATTAGTGTAGACGAAGTGTTAATAAAACAGAAAAACTAAATAATAATGATAATCATGATAAAAAGAACACTAATCTATATAGCATTTATTTATTTTTAACAAAAAAAATTATATTATAACTGTGAACTTGAAATATAATAAATTAAATTGCTAAAGCTTTAAAGGGAACCCCAGGTATAAAGATTTGAATTGCTTAATATAACATATAATGATGCCTCTTATTGAAATATGAAGGAGAAAATTAACAAAATATTTACATTATTACAAAATATCCACATACTGTTTCATTTGGACTATGGGGGGCGCCATTATTTTATGCTCTCGGTGAGCTACTGCCACTGTCTGTTGCTATTATTACCACAACAGAACTCCGAAAATAAAATACTGATACAATGCCACATTGGTTTAAATGCTCACTTATATCGATCTCCACCTTTGCACTCTTTCAGTAGCCGTGGTTTACTAAAAGTCATCAGTCATCTCATCCTCTTTTTATCTTCTTCTCAATATAGGAAATCAGTGAAGACATACAACTCTTCAGTTTTTGATGCGGTTTGTCTGAAAAAATATTGCCCAAAAACTGCACAATGTGGCATCGTATCAGCCTTTTGTATTACCAGTTCTGTTGCTTTAATAATAGTAACAATTACAGTGTCATCGAAAATAACAGCACCATCATAGTCCAAACTGTGTATAAAATGAGTTGGATTTTTCAAGTAATGTAAAAGTTTCAAGTTTTTTTTCAACATAATACATTAAGACATTTATATTATATTTTGACATACAATTATTAATACCCAGGGTTCCCTTTAATTAAAATAAGATGCAAATGTAACTTTAATTATGTCTGTTTATTTAAAATTTGACAGCCTATGTCTTCAACAACCTAGGTCAGTCATATATTATATCTATAGGCTGAATAAATACTCAAATTTGTAATTGTTCTATCCCTTTAAATCTCTTTTGATTACTTGCTCGGCCACAAGAGGGCGTTGAGGTTTAAGAGCCACAGCTTTTTCTTTTATTTTTGTCTTACCCTTTCACAAAGATAAACAAAATCTCCTCTTCTCATTCGTCTCTATCTGTCTGTTTCCCCACAACCAACACACACACACACACACGCACGCACGCACGCACGCACGCACGCACGCACACGCACACACAGCAAGACAAATGAACACCTCCTCAGCGGCACTTACCGTAGGTTGCATAACGTACTGTTGGTGAGGCATCCACGACGTACTCTGGACCTGTGGGCGGAAACCAGCATTTCTTAATTTCACTCCTCACCCCCTCCTACGCCTCGAAGCCCCGATTCCCCAGAACCGCCGAGGCAGGAGCCAGTAATACAAGTGCGATAATTACATAGGGATCGCAACTCTACAGACAGTGATATTGCCTCCTAATTACAACGCTGCGGCAGCAGTTTCATCATCTGAGGCCGACGTGGACCCCAAAAAATCTCTCCTTTCATCTTGCCGCCATAGTAATTCGACATTTACCATTACTTAAATTAGGATGGGGTTACTATAATTATCTTCACTGCATATCAGAAGCAAAAGTTAAACCAACTTTCACATTAAAATGATTAAATACATATACACAATAAAACAATAGGAAATATACAAAAGAAACTGTCTATATCATTGAAAAAAATGAAAATAAAATGAGAAATTATACATTTGGAAATAGAAAATATTTACATTTACTGAAATAAAATGAGATCTATAAATATGAAATAAACAAATAAAACATGGAAAAAGAAAAAATACAGATGCAAATTAAAAATGAAGCATTACAAATCTACAAATTTTATTTCAGCTAGTTTCTCATTTAGCTCATTTAATAAGAACAATAATATATATAACAATAATATATATATATATATATATATATATATATATATATATATATATATATATATATATATATATATATATATATATTACTACTATTGAACTACATGAATAAAAACTATAAAAGAGTAAAAATACAAGATGTACAAAAACAATTAAATTACTACAACCATAGGTAAGCATAGGTAAACATTTCCTGATATAAAATAAAATAAAAATATTATATGTATATATATGCATAAATAAAACTTAAAATAAAAATGCAAATATGAAAATAAATGTTTTATAATATAAAAACATACATTTAAGGTTTTATTTAATTTCAGTTAGCTGACAGAGCAGCATTTCTCAATAGTTTTACTTGCAGCAGCTGACAGAGCGGCTTTTCTCAATAGTTTGACTTGCAGCAGCTGACAGAGCGGCATTTCTCAATAGTTTTACTCAATCTACTAAAATAATAAAAAAATAAATCAAAAATAAAAATAGAAAAAAAAAAAGTAAATTACAAAATTCTAATTAAAACAAATATAACAAAATCAATGCTTAATTTTTTTGTATAAAAATGTCTACAACACTGAGTACAATTAATATTTAAATAAAATAACACCAATATTTACTAAAATAAAATGTATTCATTTTATAAGTTGCCAAGGTGCTATTTCTTAATTTCATCTGATGTACTAAAACAACTAAAACCTTAAACAAAAATATATGGGACTTTAAATAATTTAATGTAAGTTTGACACCCAGTGATTAAACTAGGTATTGCATTGTTGGATCAAAACACAGGCAAGCGCAGGTTGCCAGATTGAGGACCATCAGGAGCGAGCCTGACTATTGAGCCTTAATGCTGATTTAAGGCTAATTTAAACTGTTCTAAATAAATATAAGGAATATTTTTCATATTAAAAGGATGGTTTTTGTCCTAACCAACACCTCAAATTTATATTTTAAAACAGCTTCGACAGTATTTCTTGCAGCTAAACAACAGAAAACTGACAATGTTTACCTCAGGTTCACCGTTTTAGCAAATTATAAACCTTACTATTTCGTCGGAGTGCAGTAAGTGCACTATTCTGTGCTTCTGAATGGCTGTATTCAAATTTCTGTTACGTTTCATCTGGTGTAAAACAGCCAAATTGCTTATCACTGCCAATTTCGTCACGTATGGTGTTGTTAGAACACTCGTTTACAATGTAACCTGCTCACCTAATGCTTAAGCTTGTAATATTTATATTATTTGCTAATTATTAATCTTATTGTATTCGGTCACGGACGCATGCTTTAAGAGCCTTTCTGAATGAATGAATGAATGAAAAACACGGTTTTCCAACAAGGCAACCCGGGGTGCTGAAATATATTTGGCTAAAGTAGCATTGGGCGGGTTAAAGGGACTAAAACAAAAACACGTAACTTACATATTCAAAGCAGAATATCTGACTTCAGCACTGTTTTTCAAATAAACAAGAATGCTCACTTAGCATGTTTCTGAAATATCTGCAAACATATTATGGTATTTTTATGCTTTAGAAGAGTCCAAAACTTACATACAGCACCTTTAAATGGAAGCGGAAAATATAAAAATTAAACCTGCAACAGCATCTCATCAACACTAAAATAGCAAGATATCTTGACCTGCAGTATTTTCATAGCACATGGAATGGAGGATAAGTGGCCACTTCCTATGAGAGGATGGATGTATGCATTTAGTTTGGTGAAAGTGCGTTTGAACAGTTGTAGGTGTCTAAATTTATATGCAGTGTCCTTTTATGTTGCTTTAGGAAGAAAAGCCTTGGGGATTTGTTCATCACTGTGATCTGCCTCGGGCGTCTCTCTCTCTGCCTCTCTCTAAACACACTAAGTCCACTAAGATGTGTAAGCGCACACCTTCTCTCTCTCTCTCTCTCTCTCTCTCTCTCAGACTGCTAAAAGATTCATGCTCTTTCTCTCCTTCTCTCTGTCCTTTCACCAGAGAGGGAAACAGTTGTCTCTTGTTCCATTCTGCAAGTTCTAGGGGAGAAATAAAGGTAGCAGTGCATTGATTTCCCGTCAGCTTGGCTTTGAACTCGTTTTGGCGGGTTCAGCGCAGTTTGCAATTTAAAATTAATTCGCCGGCCGGCGGGGCGCGTTTGCACATGATATCACGAAAATTTGATTAAGAGATAACCTTTGCTGGCGTGCAGGATTTATCATAACAAATGTGTGGTCGAGAGCTTGGACTAGGACTCGGTCAGCGTGGGTGGTTTGTATATAAGCGCTGCTGCTCTTGAATGCGTGTGCGTTTTTGCACGATTCTTATGAGGACGGGAGGTGCATGATCTAAAGGGCTTAGCTATTCTCTGTGCTCAGCAGTGTTTTGTTTAGTTTAGCTTAAGCCAAATCAATTAAGGATGCTCATAGTCATTGTTTGCTCACTCCATCTGATGCAGGGCTGGAGAAAAGGCGTTAATAAGCTTTCCTGACAAAACAGCACATGGAGATTGACGGAAAACATGCTATACCTCAGAATGCTCTGACCATATGTGTTTTTGTTTGTATGTTTTTTTGCTTGAATACAGTGGCCTACTGTAAATAGCACTTATAGGCATTCAAGTTACAAATAAAACATCATAGCATCACCAAATTAGCTATCAAACCATGTGGTACTCTTTTCTCATGACTTGCTACACTTTTCTTGATCATTATAGCAATTATTTTTTTAAAGGGTAAATTAATTAATTAATAAATGTTTTTGCTTAAAAACCAGTGCTCTGTTTTGTTTAAATGGGCCATGAATTGGGAAATCAAAAGTTCATTGACCTTTGACAAGTCTAAACCTCCTGATGCCAAATAACTAGCAGCAATGAAACCCAAATGTGTTGCTGCCTCACATTGGATTGAGTCTGGACCAAAAAGCTGTGCGTGAACACACTAAATGGACAAAAGCCAACTGAAACGAGAGCCACATCCTGCGCCTGTGCAAAAGGACGTGTCTTTTTCGCACCGCGGGGGGCAGCATCTGTTTTCTCATTCCCCAAAGGAAACTGAAATTTTAACACACACACACAAAGCCTAAACAAAGCAGCATTTAGTACCATTATCACAGTAATTGTCACTCAACATAAAGGAATTCGCTCATGTCTGATAATCTTATAATCCATATCATTTGCAAATATTTAAGAAATGTAGCTAAATTACAGCCAGCCTCTTTGTGATCCTACTTGACTTGAGTTGTTTACTTGATTACTTGATTTAGTTGACTCTGATTCATTGTTAAATAACCAGTCAGAGGGATCTTTTCATCCGATGGACCGATGCTGATTCTACATGCTGAATCGGGCCAACACAATCCAAAGATAACCTGACGAGAACTGACATGTGGAACACACCAAACCAACTAGCCTGAACGACAGACCGACAAAGTCCTAACAGCTGACCATCATATTGGTGTGTCTTGGCTTTTAGTCCAGCTTTTACAGAACTCAAGCTACTAAAGGTAAATGTTTCACTGCATGGAAGAGCAGTTCACCATGCGGTTCATTTACAAGGGAGCTACTATTATCAAAACATGGCGTATACAGTGCATCCGGAAAGTATTCATAGTGCTTGACTTTTTCCTCATTTTATGTTACAGCCTTATTCCAAAATTGATTAAATTCATTTATTTCCTCAAAATTCTACACACAATACCCCATAATGACAATGTGGAAAAAGATTTTTTGAAATTGTTGCAAATTTATTAAAATAAAAAACCTGAAAAATCACATGTACAGAAGTATTCTCAGCCTTTGCCGTGGAGTTCTAAATTGAGCTCAGGTACATTCTGTTTCCACTGATCATTCTTAAGATGTATCAGCAGCTTAATTGGAGTTCATCTGTGGTAAATTCAGTTGACTGAACATGATTTGATAAGGCATACACCTGTCTATATAAGGTCCCAGGGTTGACAGTGCATGTCAAAGCACAAACCAAGCAAGAAGACAAAGGAATTGTCTGTAGACCTCGAGACAGGATTGTCTCAAGGCACAAGGCTGGAGAAGTTACAGAAAAAATTCTGCTGCTCTGAAAGTTCCAATAAGCACAGTGGCCTCCATCATACATAAGTGGAAGATGTTTGTAACCACCAGGACTCTTCTTAGAGCTGGCCGGCCATCTAAGCTGAGTGATCGGGGGAGAAGGGCCTTAGTCAGCAAGGTGATCAATAACCTGATGGTCACTCTGTCTGAGCTCCAGCGTTCTTCTGTGGAGAGAGGAGAACCTTACAGAAGGACAACTATCTGTGCAGCAATCCACCAATCAGGCCTGTATGGTAGAGTGGCCAGAAGGAAGCCACTCCCCACCTGGAATTTGCCAAAAGGCATCTGAAGGACTCTCAGACCATTAGAAACTAAATTCTCTGGTCTGATAGAGTGAATGCCAGGCGTTACATTTGGAAAAATCCAGGCACCGCTCATCACCAGGCTAATTCCACCGCTACAGTGAAGCATGGTGGTGGCAGCATCATGCTGTGGGGATGTTTTTCAGCAGCAGGAACTGGAAGACTAGTCAGGATAGAGGGAAAGATGAATGCAGCAATTTACAGAGACAATCTGAATGAAAACCTGCTTCAGAGTGCTCTTGATCTCAGACTGGGGCAACGGTTCATCTTCCTGCAGGACAATGACTCAAAGCACACCGCCAAAATATCAATGGAGTGGCTTCACAACAACTCGGTGAATGTCCTTGAGTGGCCCAGCCAGAGTCCAGACCTAAATCCTATTGAACATCTCAGATCTGAAAATGGCTGTACACTGTCTCTTCACTTCCAACCTGATAGAGCTTGAGAGGTACTACAAAGAGGAATAGGCAAAAATTCCCAAAGATAGGTGTGCCAAGCTTGTGACATCATATTCAAAAAGACTTGAGGCTGTAATTGCTGCCAAAGGTGCATCAACATAGTATTTAGCAAAGGCTGTGAATACTTATGTACATGTGATTTTTCAGGTTTTTTATTTTGAATAAATTTGCAACAATTTCATAAAATCTTTTCCACATTGTCATTATGGCGTATTGTGTGTAGAATTTTGAGGAAATAAATGAATTTAATCCATTTTGGAATAAGGCTGTAACATAAAAAATGTGGAAAAAGTCAAGCACTATGAATACTTTCTGGATGCACTGTACACACTGATAATCAACGACGGATAGAATTGTTTCTGCAATCATCAGTTGATTTGCGAGACAAGATACCAAACTCACTATATTTCAATAATCAGCAGACACTGCTATATTGTTGGTTTACACAACTAAACTGTTTTCATACTATTTTATCACAAGAAATTGACACCTGAAATGACAGCATTCTGGTCAATAGAAGAGGTCCAGACATTCTCATTGGTAGCAGAGAAGCGGCAGTAGAGGCAGCACAACTATAATAATAATCCTACCCACTTTACGCAGAACTAAACTGCAGTGGAAATGCAAACCGAGCCTAACAAAAACAAACCGAATCGAGCTAAGCTATGTCGTATCACACTATGCCATGGAAAATGTATTTATTCATATTTTGTGTCAACATGATGGTCATAATGTAGAAGAACGATGCCTACTTCTACATCACTTCCTCTTTAGCCTCATCCACCAGTGTGTGTGTAATCTGTTAGACTCCAGCTAATAGGAGCAGTGTGAATAAACCCTGGTGACAACTGTTCTTCCATATTGTTTATATCCTGCGAGTAGTGGGGCGAGTAGAACAGGAGGGGTCACACTGGTGCAGTGACCCGGATGAGAGTTAGGATGGGGGCTGGAGGAGCTTGTTAAAAAAAGCTTACTATGTTTCCAAGGATTACAAGACATTCTGTTTTGCCAAGTTGCTGGATGAAACTGTTGTTGTGTTGCATCATATGCTACTACAACAGCTTAAAGCTACATTATACAGAAAAAAGTGGCCATAGTAAATCTCTCTCTCATTGATGTCAGAATTGTTCAGACACACACACACACACACGCACACACACACACACACACACACACACACACACACACACACACACACACACACACACACACACACACACACACACACACACACACACACACAAAATCAAAATAAGAATGTTTTTTTAATCATAGCTGAGGGTGTTTACTTCCAAGTCTTGTATAATTGACCACAACAATGGTTGTCACTTTAATTTATGTTTACATATGGAAGAAAAAAGTAAAAGTAAATTGAATCAGAGTAAAGACTTGTGCTCTTCCACAATGCCCAATGAACATAAAATCGAGACATGCTTTGAAAGTGGTTAATTTCAAGACTTTGATAAGCGGCACACAGTATGTAATGTTGTTCTTTATGTTTATTTCATAATGAAATGAACAGGTTTGTCATGTATGTTTTGTTATTTATTTTGCTCAGTTTATTAATTAGTTGGTTCAAATAAAATGTGTTTAACCAGATTGTCTTTTTCAGTAAATTCATACATATACAAAGACATATCGTTTTTAAAAGGCTTAGGGCTGAAGATAGATAAGTGTTGTGTATATTTTAGCTTGTGTGATGTTTTTTTTTTTGTTGTTATATTACTATTGTTTCATTTTCCTTTTCTGTACAGCATTTTAATTGACACCATCGTTATTAAATGTGCGTTATAACTAAACTAAACTAAACTAAACTAAACTAAACTAAACTAAACTAAACTAAACTAAACTAAACTCTCATTTTATTTAATTTATTTAACTCTCTTTATTTTATTTATGTGTTATAAATGTAAAGCTTAATTGTGTTCTTCATTCATTCATTTTCTTTCTCTGGACTTAAAAATTATATATTTTATATATATATATAATTATTTATTTTTAAATTTGTATTATTTGCTATTGTGTATATTTTAGTTTGTGGGTTGTGTTTTGTCTATTCTTTTGTTTTATTACTATTGTTTAATGTTATTTTTCAGTACAACACTTTCTTTGACTGTCGTAATAATGTGCTATTAAACTAGACTAGACCAGACTAGACTAGACTAGACTAGACTAGACTAGACTAAACTAGACTAGACTAAAATAAACTAGACTAGACTAGACTAGACTAGACTAAACTAAACTAAACTAAACTAAACTCTCATTTTATTTAATTTATTTAACTCTCTTTATTTTATTTATGTGTTATAAATGTAAAGCTTAATTGTGTTCTTCATTCATTCATTTTCTTTCGGGTTTAGTCCCTTTCTCTACCAGTGGTCGCCATAGCAGAACAGCCAAATTATCTAGCATTTGTTTTACGCAGCGGATGCCCTTCCAGCTGCAACCCAGTACTGGGAAACACGCATACACACTTATACGCTACGACCAATTTAGCTTACTCAATTCACCTATAGCGCATGTCTTTGGACTGTGAAGGAAACTGGAACACCCGGAGGAAACCCACGCCAACATGGGGAGAACATGCAAACTCCGGACAGAAATGCCAACTGATCCAGCCGGGACTTGAACCAGTGACCTTCTTGCTGAGAGGCGACAGTGCTGACCACTGAGCCCCCCTGTTACCTATGTGTTCTTCACAACCAAAATAACGAGTCCCAATTATGGATACCAAGAAGCAGCCACATCTTGAACGTGATAAACAAAATTGAAAACGTAAACCAAAAGTTTCTAAGTGTTTCAAAGAGGATCAAACAGCACAAAAAATATGCAGCTATTTCTATATTGTGTCATTTATTAAAGTTCAAATCTTTCTAACAATGTATGTAGTCAACAGAGAAGATTAAAAAAAAAAACAGTTCATGACCCCTTTAAAACAGAAGCATAAGTTACATGCAGTATATCATGTGTTCAAATGTTTCTTGGGGCCACTGTGTGAATGCCTGTACATGCTGGAGTTAGTTTGCCTGCAGCAAGTGTTTGTTCTGAACACTGTCTATGTGCTGTGATCTTACCTGATATGTGGAGACAGGAGAGGCTGCGATGAATGGAGTGATTGACGTTTGAGCGATCATGCGGTTTGTGGAGATGCTGTAGGGTGAGGAGTAGAACCTGCAAGATACACAATACACTATTAGTACATTTTTATATGGAATTTTGATGTTTCTATAGTGCCAGCTCAGACAACATGATATTTTGTCTATTATCATTGTTGCTGTTTCAGATACAAGTCATTATTTTGTCAAGTACGATGCGATCCTAGATTAACATCTAAGTTGGAACATAATTTTGGTTTGAAAAATACCATAATCCATACTGTAATCTATCCCTATTCCCTACCCCTAAACCCAACCATAACTGTAAATGATTCCCCAAATCAGAGGGGATTTATAGTTGGATAACAATCATGTAGAAGTGCACAAACCTAACTGTAAGCCTGAACATAAACTGTAAACATATCCTTTATTTCTGATCGGCTGATTTAAATGTTGTTCCAGGATCAAAGTAAATGTTAATCCAGGAACATGTCTTCATGTCCTACTTGGTGAGATCAGGTTGGTGGTTTCGGATCATGTCATTTTGACATGTCAGACCACATGTTGCTTTTTTGCTTGGTGAAACTTGTCAGTTGCCTTACACACTTTCAGAGTCGCTTGATCTTACTTGAAAAAAAAATCATGCCAAAAGTGGGCACATATCTTCTACCGTATTTGGAAATGGAATAATAAAAAAGAATGTTTTTATTGGAGTCTGGATACAACCAAGGGGCTCTGAGAGTGTGGACTATACAGACAATCTGTGAATAAAAGAGCTACTACAAGCACATTTCAGTAAAATGTGCTAAATAATCAAATTCAAATGAACTGAAATTGTTTTGTTTGTACATGCAACATTTACAGTATGGACATTTATTACAGTCTTGACATAAATATATGAAAAATAGAATAAATCTAATTAAAATTGTAAAGACACTACACTGGAAAAAAATATTCAAAGATGATTCCTTGGATTTACGCAGTTTTTTTTACGTTAAGTGGTTGTAAACAATTTATTTGAGCTGAATTTAAACAAACAAATTAAGTTAAACATTGCTCAATTTATTGGTTTGTTTAAATTCAGCACAAATAAATTGCTTGCAACAGTTTTGCATGCAAAACTTTTTTCAGTGTACCATCATTAAGATTGGTAAAAGTTTAGAGAGTCTTCTATTAGTAGTCAACTAATAAGCAACATTAAGATTTTGGATTTGATTCCTGGGGAAAGCAACATTTTGTTATTGTGCAATTTACAGTATATGAGCAATATCACATGAGTAGCAGTGCGATGTGGCTGTATATCTGCACTGGTGGGAGGACGATATACAGGCACTTCTACGAGTGTGAAATTGCATTTATACAACAGTTCGAAGGCATAATCATGTATTTAAAAAAGTAAATCAAACATGGAGAGTCTCAAAACCCTTTTGTAAGAGGAATACTTTCTTACGCCATTCATTCACATCTGCAGCTGACGTCAGAAGCCGTTACTAATTCACCAACGTCATTTTAGAGCTAGTATTTGAATGATTCTCTAGCATAATGGCTAAAGTGATGACAAAACAGGTGATTTTGCTGACATTTTAAGAGTATAAGGCTGAACAGCATGAAATGCAATCAGTCTACAGCGATATCTCCATGTATTTCTCTGCTGCAGTCGGGAGATCACAATAATACTATGGCATAAATACAGCACTACAACATACAAAATAGAGAGATTGACTTAGAAAGTAATTTACCTGTTTAATATTGATTTGATCAGCTGTTTGAAATTATGCTGTTTTTCTCTTAGGGCTTATTATGCAGTCTCTGTCGCCATTTTGTGAATGAACATCATCGACCGTCTTTCTCAACAACAGGCTAATGGCCACCGATGCGCTGTCTCTCAGAAATTTTAAATATTTTAAAATAGGCACTATACTTATAAATAAACTGCATAGTTGCAATCTAAACAACTAAATTCTTGACTAAAAATACAGTATGTTGCCCAAAAGCAGCAATATTTGTCAAACTGTAGAGTGTCCTCTGCTTGTTGCTGTTTGTGGGCGTAGTAATACACAAGGGTGAGGAGTTAAGAGGCTGGACGAGTGCTGTAACTAACAAAATATCGCACAGTTAACAGCCAATCAGATTCAAGAACCAGATAGAACTGTTGTATAAATTGTGATATGAATACCATTTCACCAGATGACTTGATTATCTCTATTTGGAAAGGAAGAACAATTTTAGATTGATTGGGATGATTCTATAAAGAAGTGCATCTGAATAAAATATAATAAACCATCTACAAGCATATATTAATACAATTTAAAAAAGATTCAATGGAAATAATGTATATCGTTTTCCGTATATCATAATTTTTCTAACAGTATTCAGGTAATTGTATGATAAAAATAATTCAATAATATTAATCATTATTAAAGTTACAAACAGCTATAATTTATTTTACAATTATATGTGCAATTTCTTATCCTGGAATTCTTTTAAAATCATCCACAAAAACATATGCAAATGATAAATTACAACATATAATAATATATAAAACATTGCATGTTCTGCGATTTGACTATTGTAAGTGATCACTTTGTGATATCAATGCTGAAACGATATATTGTACAGCTCTAGTAGCTGTGGAAAAATGTGTCTGCCAAATCCATAAAAGTAAATGTATATAATTACCATTTAAAACCACATTAAATTTGTGTATTCTGTAACAATATATTTTTAAATGATTTATTTCAGTCATAGCATAGCTGAATTTTCAGCATCGTTACTCCAGTGTCACCTGATCTTTCAGAAATCATCCTCAAATGATGCATAAGTAACTTAAAACAGCCATATTGCTTAATAATTTTATGCAAATCATGATGAACAAAACATTATTAAAGATCAGCATGTATTTCAAACAAATCATTTATAATATTATCAGTTTTGAGTAATTTAATGCATGTCTGTTGAATGAAAGTGTTTAATATATGCCACACACACAGATTAATAAAACTATCGTGTCTGGGTTTTAGCTGTATATTTGTGTGCTTTTATCTGCATAGGTTTGTCACAACAGTTCATTTGTTGATTCTTCCTTGTTACTCGAGCAACACCATTTTCCAATAGCTACAGTTCTCGGCCTGGACTTTATTTATCATTGTGTACCTACTGCGGACATGTTTCATCTGCAAGCTCCGTTGCTAGGCTTTATTGATCGGCTTGTCTGGTAGCTGAGAAATGGAGCGTGGGGAGAGAAATGCTGTCTGCCCCAAAGAGCTCATGCTCCCTTATGTCACAGTCACACAAGACGACCTGAGTGAGAACACGTCCAGGAAGATGGTAACATAATATCGGAGAGAAGGTTCAAAATGTGAAGCTTTACACATCGGTTTACATTAGCCGCACAATCCTTTTTTTAGCCTAGCATCTTCTCTGGTGTTATTTATGCCGGCTATTAGCTTCAGTGCATTGACATTGAGACGGCATGGGCCATTAAACAATTAAGAAGACTGTATGAACTCTCTATATATACATACGCTAATGTGGTCGAAGTGATGGGAAGTAGAAAGGAAACAAATAGGCGTTCTATTCCTCTGCATTTTTCTAGTCAGCTCGTTTATTTACAATTCAGAATCTGCCCTTCTTTCCCCCCGTTGCATATTTTTGTCATTCCTTATTTCGTTCCCTTTTTCCTGCTGAGTCAGGGGTGCAGAAGCAGCCGGAGCTGGTAGCTGAGGTATGACTGTGTCTGTTTCCCAGGAGAGCTGGATCTGAGACAGAGCCCTGGGCACTCCGTCCACTGGAGTGGACAGACAGAAAGGCTTTATTTCCCCTATCCCAGCACCCATCTCCCTCCCCTGAAACCAGCACCTGACGAAACACTTACAACCTTTGCTGCAACAATGGCACAAAATGCAGATTGGATATGACAGTATTTGTGTGTGTGTGTGTGCCAGTGTAAAAGGCAGCTTTGTAAATTTAGGTCTTACTCACTGCATCTCAGACATTGTTAACTCTGCTGCTGGGAAACTGGCTAATTAGTTAAGGAGGCTAGTTGACCCTATAGAACAATATTTATCCTTAACATGATCAATAATATAAATAAACACGTCTTCTGCCCCCTTGTGGATTATCCATGACCCTCAGGAGGAGGAATGGTTTCTTTTTTGTTTTTACAATTTCTGAAACGTTCTGTGTTGTTGGCATACACGTATATTTTTGTGAATTGTTTGCTTGATGCATGTTATTTTCATTATAATGTATTTTATAACATCCACCAATATGTCCTCCATAATACAAAAGATGATTAAATTAAACATTTAAAAAGTTACATTAAACTAAAATAAAAAATACGTACAATTTTAGTAAATGTATTATTATTATTATTGTTTTTTAATGTATAAATTCATGTTTATTTAGCAAGGATGCATTATCTTTATCACAAATCAGAGTAAAGCCATTTTAAATATTATAAAATTCATTCATTTTCTTTTCGGCTTAGTCCCTTTATTAATCAGGGGTTGCCACAGTGGAATGAACCGCCAACTTATCCAGCACATGTTTTATGCAGCGGACGCCCTTCCAGCCACAACCCAACTATGGCCAATTTAGTTTATTCAATTCACCTATACAGCATTTCTTTGGGCTTGTGGGGGAAACCAGAGCACCCGGTGGAAACCCACGTGAGCACGGGGAGAACATGCAAACTCCACACAGAAACGCCAACTGATCCAGCTGGGGATCTTATGAAATATTTTCAATAAATGTTTTTTTTTTCTCTTTCGCCCCATCAAAGAATCAGTATTAATTAAATTGTTTGTCAGCACTCTTTAAAGCATTGATAATGATAATAAAATGTTGTTCAGCACCTGATCAGCCTATAAAAATTGCTTCTGATGGATCACGGCTGAATAAATAGTTGCTAAAATATTGTTTTTCCATTACTGGAATTTTTAAATTAAAATTGAAAACAGCTATTTTAAATGGTAATAAATTATTTCACATTATTGTGTTTATTAAGATTTTGATCAAATACATGTGCAAAGGTATAAATAAGCAGTGTTGTGGAAAATTACTTTTGTTATTGTAATGCATTACAATATTGAGCTACTCCCCAAAAAAGAAACTAGTTGCGTTACTTAGCTACTTTTCATTGTAAGTAATGTGTTACGTTACTTTACAGTTACTTTTTTGCTACTTTTTGCATCAGAACTTGTTTTTTTTCTTTCTTTTTTTAACAGAGGAGCTCTGCAAATAACAACGCACTGTATAACCTTCTCTTACATTTACCTATTTGTCTTAAGAAAAATCACTGAGACAATCCCTTTTCCTTTTTTTCAATGAGTTCAAAATAATGAACACATTCACTCAACGACTGCGTGATTCATTGCGAGTTCTTTAATTAAGCAATTTATTTTTTAAAGCTAATTAATTTTACTCAAAAGTAACTCACATTACATTTTCAAAAATGTAACTAAAATATTACTTACTTTTGAAGAGTAATGTGTAACTTTAATCATTACTTAGAAAAGTAATATTATTATGTAACTCGCGTTACTTGGAATGAGTTACCTCCAATACTAAATAAGAGTCTTTATTCAATTAATAAATTCCATAAAACCTCTCACAATAGATGCCTTATAGGACTAGTATGGGGTCAATATAGGGCCATATAAACTTGCAAAATAAAATAAATTTTTGAAATCAAAAATAAAGTATTGAGCAAAAATAAATAAATAAATTGATGCAAATCTCCAAAAATTGCAAAGCAATTTTCTAACAAATATAAAGAACTGCAAAGAGAAAATTAAAGTTTGAGAAATAAAAATTTAATTTGCAAAAAAAAAAAAAAAAAGAACTGTATATCAAGCAGTGCAAAAAAAGCCCTAAAGTATTGGCAATAAAAAAAAAAAATTATATATTTGCAAAACATTTTTATAGCATTGCCTTTACAAAACCCGTCCAGTTAATTGCAATGCTCATTTTGATTGGCTTTTTAGTCAACCGTGAGTTCATGTTTCTGCGCATTTCACATTGTGATCCTGATTTGACAAGGGAGCGGAGTCAAGGGAACTTGGGCGTTTATGGCAGGCCTGGACCAACTGGGCTGTGACTCTGTGACACTGTGTTTCCAGCTGATGACATCACATAAATGGAGGCAGGTCCAGGTCTGCAGTAAACGCCCAAGTTCCCTGGACTCCACCCCCTTGTCAAATTTATATACATTTTTTAATTGCAAATATTTTAGGTTTTTTTGCACTGTTTGATTTTTATTTTTGTTGCTTGCACATTTCATTTTATTTCTCAAAAACAATTTTTCCCCCAGTTCTTTATATTTGTTAGAAAAATACATTTTTATTTCTTAAAAAAATCTATTTGCTTTGCAATTTTTGGAGATTTGCATCTATTTATTTATTTTTTGCTCAATACTTTATTTTTTGTTTTGGATGTTTGGATGTTTTCTTTTATTTTGCAAGTATATATGGCAAATATATATATATATATATATATATATATATATATATATATATATATATATATATATATATATATATATATATATATATATATATATTAATGATTGCATGTCTATTCAGTAGAATCCACTGCTAGTAGCTTATCCACCGTTTACCCTTGGACAAAAACAACAAATGGCTCTTACCCGTTCTGCATTGCGGTGGGGTCATAGGTCAGCGCCATGCCACTCTGAAACACAAGGCAGACAGCACAAAGAGTGAAAGATTATTCCAGTGAAGCAAGTATCCTATAAAGTCTTTTGAGTAATGCTGGCAATAGAACAGGGTCATCTAATAGGGGCCGGCCAAGTGCTCTTTATATCTTTAAAAGCACATGGCTGAGACTTGTAGCTGTGGATCTATTACCTTAGAGCACTGGGCTGTAATACCAGACGGGTTCAGGTTCGATATGGCACAAAGTTATTTGGTATTTACAAGGCTGCAGAAAGCATAGCTCATGTTGACAGAGCCGTGCTAGCTAAGTGAATAAGGGGGGAAAAGCTGGCCGCTTAGACCCATATTGGACTGGAGCAGATAAACAACGCTCATATACTGCAGCTTTTTCGGGCGCCAAGTTTTCCTCAGTGGGGGAAAAAACCTGGAGACTGGTGGGAAAACCATCGACCTAACCTATGTGTGACTGGACACTCTATCTAGTTAATGTGGACCCCTGGGGTTGCATATTGAAATACGCCTTCATGAGAGAGTGCAGCCAAAGTCATGGCGGCTGCCAGCTCCTCATAATGGGCGCTCACGGTCTGGTCGGTATCTGGGCACGCTTCCCTGAACCGCCACGTCATGCCAGCAGCTGGGGCTGCCCAGAAAATGCCAGTTGTTCACCCGCCGCCATTTTCCCATCAGCCAGCCCAGACGGCGAGACTTGCTTCGCGGGAATAAAAACAGGAGAGGAGAGATTAAAGGACTTGAGCGAAAGACTGGGAACTTAAACGTGGCCAGATGACTCCATCAGTCAAATGTTCTCACACCCCCCATTCTCTTTTCTTGTGTCATGTGGTTGAAACAAAGGAATTATTCCCTTTTTCACATTTGGGTGTCCTGGGAAAATAGGACGGAAACTCGGATGGAAAAGGTTCAGGATTGTGTGTAACTTGGAATTGAATTGAGTTTACCCTTTAAATCTTAATTTTTAAAAAATTCTAAATTACATATTTTTGATAAAAAATACCAACATTGAGACAATTTATGTTCCATTCAGAGTATCATTATTGAAGATTTGAAATGTTTTAATGACTTGGTGCGATGGTCACTAGCCCCTTTCACACATACAGACCTTTCTGGAAAATTACCGGCATTTTACGGAATGGGATCATGTGTGAACAGGCCCTTTTTTTAAAATACCGGTAAATTGCCGGAATGCCGCTCAATGTGAACGCAGAAGGAAAATTGCTGGAAAGAGCATGTTTAGGATTAGAAAGCGCTGACGTAAGATATCCACTCCAGCCAATCAGAACTCTCAGACGCACTTACATCTGTGCTGTTTATGAAAATAAAAGCCTTTGAATATTTTTCCAGACACATTTAGCTGCTAGATGTTAGTTAGATAACGTTTCTATGTTAATTATCAATGCCAAATGTGGAAAAAATTATAAAATGCTTAGGATAAACCTCTGTGAGTTTACTCTGCTTCAGCTGCTTGACGCATGTGCAGGAGTGCCCCGGTGAGCACCAGCACACACACATATTATGTACATCTCGACATCTGAAAGTGTTCCTCCATATGTTTTCATAGAAGTTGTTCACTATACTTATCCATCCACAGAATTTGTAATGTAGTCAAATGTGTTAACGTTTAGCTGCGGTTCGCGCTTCTGCCTTTGGATGTCTCTGGGACGAAAAGCAGCTGCATGAATGCTAAAGCTTTAATTAAAAGTGAAACCATCTTCAAATGCCTGACCCCTTCTGTGTTAACAAATACAAGCACAGCCATTTAGAGGTCATTTCTGGTTAATGATGTCAGAATTTACCAGTATTGAATGGATGTGTGAATGATCTTTTCCGGAAAAATTCAGGAACACCCTTGCCTTTGTTTGAATTTACCGGTAAAGTTGTTCTGGTAATTTTCTGGATATTTACTGGTATCACTATGTGAAAGAGGCTTATGCTACCAGTTTTTTCACTTGCCCACCACATCACCACCATCAACGTCATTTAGATTTTTTACAGTAATACAAATCCTTTAGGTTGTGTTAGAGAAAAGACATACAATATAAAACTGAAAGCTTTCGATCACAGATCAGCAGTAGGAGTCAGATTTCATTCATCAGTGAGTACAGTAAGTCAATGGCTGGCTGATTTAAGAACCAGAGGATGAGTTTTGTGCTGCAGAGCGTGGCTCGCACACATCACCATAGTTACAATCAACAAGGTCAAATTTGACTTTGCTAAAATCAAAACAGTATCATGAACATGACTTGCATATTTTCATGTCAGACACAGTATTTTGCCAACACAGCATTTTGCAAACGCCAACTGACCCAGCCGAGGCTTAAACCAGCGACCTTCTTGCTGTGAGGCGACAGCACTACCTACTGCGCCACTGCGTCGCAAAATAATATACATATATATATATATTAATAAAAAAAAATAATTAAAAAGCGCACATACTTTTTAAATTATTTAAAAGCATCCCATGCCTGGTGATACAGATATTATGGTATTTGTTAACCAGTGGGGAAACTTTGTCACTGTCACAACCCTACTACAGATCCTATGAATCAGATAGATAGATAGATAGATAGATAGATAGATAGATAGATAGATAGATAGATAGATAGATAGATAGATAGATAGATAGATAGATAGATAGATAGATAGATAGATAGATAGATAGATAGATAGATAGATAGATAGATGGATCCATGGATGATAGATAGATAGATAGATAGATAGATAGATAGATAGATAGATAGATAGATAGATAGATAGATAGATAGATAGATAGATAGATAGATGGATCCATGGATGATAGATAGATAGATAGATAGATAGATAGATAGATAGATAGATAGATAGATAGATAGATAGATAGATAGATAGATAGATAGATAGATAGATAGACAGATATTTTACTAGACTGCTACTCTAACTATTTCTGCCATTGAAAGGCACAACGAGAGAGAGTAGTTTACAGTGCTTTGCAGGATGTGAGGTAGATGTTTGAGTGCACCATAGCTCACCTCTCCTTCCCGGGGCCACGGTCGACCATTCTGAGGGTACTTGCTCTGACTCTGCCTCTTCTTCTGTCCCCCGTCTGCAAACTTGCACAGCAGCGGCTCCGTCGGGGCTGTTGAGAATAGGGAACAAACACAGAAGAATATAAAAGATCTGTCGGCCAGCCAGAGGGGCGCGAGAGGGAGGAGTGGACGGATACCTCCATAGGTCAACCGCAGTACGATTGATGGAAAGGTCGTGACCTCTGCAAAGAAAGTGGAGTGTGTTTTCAACAGAGAGGGAAATGTTACACCGCAGGTATCACACCCACACCGAGCCCACAGAGCAGCGGAGGAATATCCAATGACCTTTTGAAGTTCAACACCCCTCCACTGTCTCCCATCCATTTCCTGCACCCCCACACTTTCATTATGTCTTCAACACTCAGACCATTGGCTTCACTTTTGGCACGGACGTCCTCTCAAATCTTCTCCATCAAAACAACTTCTCTGGCAGCTCTTCAAAGCCGCCTTGTTTAATGTTTGCGAAATAATAAACGGCCTGATTGAGACGGTAAATAGTAACTTTCCCAAAGATTGTTTACTTTTGGTGCTCATAGAGATGGATGGATGGACACAGTACAGTAGAGAGATAGATAGATAGATAGATAGATAGATAGATAGATAGATAGATAGATAGATAGATAATCGGTCTGTCTGTCTGTCTGTCTGTCTGTCTGTCTGTCTGTCTGTCTATCTATCTATCTATCTATCTATCTATCTATCTATCTATCTATCTATCGTGTCCATCAATCCATCCATCCATCCATCCATCCATCCATCCATCCATCCATCTATCTATCTATCTATCTATCTATCTATCTATCTATCTATCTATCTATCTATCTATCTATCTATCTATCTATCTATCTATCTATCTATCTATCTATCTATCTATCTATCTATCTATCTATCTATCTATCTATCTATCTATCGTGTCCATCAATCCATCCATCAATCCATCCATCCATCCATCCATCCATCCATCCATCCATCCATCCATCCATCTATCTATCTATCTATCTATCTATCTATCTATCTATCTATCTATCTATCTATCTATCTATCTATCTATCTATCTATCTATCTATCTATCTATCTATCTATCTATCTATCTATCTATCTATCTATCTATCTATCTATCATCCATGGATCCATCTATCTATCTATCTATCTATCTATCTATCTATCTATCTATCTATCTATCTATCTATCTATCTATCTATCTATCTATCTATCTATCTATCTATCTATCTATCTATCTATCTATCTATCTATCTATCTATCGTGTCCATCAATCCATCCGTCGGTCGGTCGGTCGGTCGGTCGGTCGGTCGGTCGGTCTGTCTGTCTGTCTGTCTGTCTGTCTATCTATCTATCTATCTATCTATCATCCATGGATCCATGGATCCATCCATCTATCCATCTATCTATCTATCTATCTATCTATCTATCTATCTATCTATCTATCTATCTATCTATCTATCTATCTATCTATCTATCTATCTATCTATCTATCTGTCTGTCTGTCTGTCTGTCTGTCTACTGTACTGTGTCCATCCATTCATCCATGTATCTATGCACTCATCCATCGGCTTCACTTTTGGCACGGACGTCCTCTCAAATCTTCTCCATCAAAACAACTTCTCTGGCAGCTCTTCAAAGCCGCCTTGTTTAATGTTTGAAAAATAATAAACGGCCTGATTGAGACGGTAAATAGTAACTTTCCCAAACATTGTTTGCTTTTGGTGCTCACTGCAGACTGTATCTCGCCTACTATCTCTGACCACACGGAAGAAAAAAAAGTGGAAAGCAAAGCGCGAAGGCTCAACTGAGACCCCGAGGGGCCGCTTCACGCAACATGTGAGCAGAGAGTTCAAAAGAGTTCTCTTCCAAAAGTGCAAAGCAGGATAGCAGGCGCTGGGGCGAAACGCTTCAATGTTCTCGTTCAGTCATGACGCCAATATGAATTGCGGGGTGTGGAAAACCTCTCTAAAGTGTACAATTGCACTTGAAGAGCAGGAAATTTTGCTCTCGAGTTGAACAAATTCCTGCACGCCACAGCTAAGCTAAACTTAATTTGGTTTCCTCGGCAACCAGAAAAACTCATTTATAGCGAGCGCAAAACTTCTTGGATGATAGGATCTGGCAGAGAGCGATGATAGATGCGGGAGGAGGAGTTTCTGCTTTGTGGAGTCCAGACAACTATTCTGAGTAATCCTGCCCTCCGGCGATATGACTCTACAGTCACCTCTGAAAGTATGTTAGTTTGGCAGAGAAAAATGAACACTTTCTCTTTTGCGCGCTCTCACCTGCACTGCGATATTCCAGCCGCTCGGTGGAACAATAGATTGCTGTTGTATTACAGACTGCAGAGGCTGCTTTGTGTGTAAATAAGCACATTTATTGCATAGAAGCTGATAAAACAAATGCTAAACAGGAAACTGAATGTCCTCAACTCAACATATTCCGTAGGCGAACAGAATATTTAATGGCTGTTGTTTGTTCTCTTTTGTCTGGTGTTTAGAATGAGGCATCAAACAAGGGACCAGATCTTCAAATCAAAGAGTTTACATTATAATAGTTGGTTTGTGATTGTGGTTATTGAGAAAAACACTAATTACTTAGGCTGATGGCAGAGAAAGAAAGGTGAGATGAGAGAAGAAAAAAAAATAAGTGAGAAGAGAAAAATGAAGAGGAAATTAGAACGGAGAAAACACACAAGATGTGATGAACACTATAATATGAGTCAAACATGGGGTTTCAAGCATGAAAACAATAACAAGGTAATGAAGCTTTATTTATTTTAAAAATATGTTTTATTTTATTTAATTAGTATGTGTCTTGGTGTTTTTTATTCTGAGAAAAAATTTAAAAGGGGAAAAATAAATCCTGTGATTTAGAAAAGACACAAACTAAAGCATTTCAGTGTAAAGGTCTTTGCACACTGAAGTCTGAAATTTACGTATGCGTTTTTTCGTATTCATTTAAAAAAAACAATGTGAGGTCGAATATATATTTTTAATGTGCGAAATTTACGGCCGAAAATTTCGGATTCAGTGTGCAAAAACCTTAATAGTAGTTACTTTACCAAAATACATTTTAATATAAAAATACTCTTTTTAACGATCCCCCAAAATAAATATAAATTAAATTTCTTATATTTTGCCATCACAGAGTTTTTTAATTATATTTAATCTCCAACCAAATCCTAAATTCATACATTTATCAGAGTAAACATGAGGTAACAAAAAAGGCATCAAACAAGAGATCAGATCTTCAAATCAAAGAGTTTACCATATAATAGTTGGTTTGTGATTTTGATTCTTGAGAAAAACACTAATTACTTAGGCTGATGGCAGAGAAAGAAAGGTGAGATGAGAGAAGAAAAAGAAAAAAAGTGAGAAGAGAAAAATTAAGAGGAAATTAGAATGGAGTCAAACATGGGTTTTCAAGCATGAAAACAATAACAGTGTAATGAAGTTTATTTTTTAAAGATATTTTTCATTAGAATGTGTCTTGGTATTTTTTATTCTGAGCAAAAATTGAAAAGGGGTAAAATCCTGTGATTTAAAGAAGGCACAAACTAAACATTTTAGTGTAAAGGTCCTAAAGTTCGAAATTTTCGAATGCATTTTTTTCGTATTAATATGCGAAAAATTCTTCGCAAACAAACCTTGCACACTGAGTCCGATCCGTATTAATTAATCTACTACGAAAAAAACACAAAACATTTCATAGTAAGTTTAAGCAGTGATCCTTTGTTCTCCTCTCTTCTCCAAAGCAGAAAAAGAAAGAGAGTATAGGCTGCATATTGTGTTCATTCAATACTGCATAGAGAGGAAGGAGAGTTCAACTCATTATCAAAGAGCTGCGCTGGATTATCCCCAAATGCAAAGATTATTTCAGGAAATCAGTGGAATTTTGATTCATTGCTTGTGATACTTCACACATTGACGTACGTAAATAAATCCTGAACAGAGGTTGGCAGTAGGCTACTATAGATATAATAGATGGTGGCCACGTTAACGTGTCGAAGCAACAAACTGAAAGAGGACTGTCTATTATAATGTCTGAGCAGTAGGTCAAATGTATGGACACAAAAAATGATGTCTGCAAAATTATTTCAAACAATTTATCTGTTAAATTTAAACAAACAAATTAAATTTTGCAATCTTCAACATAATTTGTTTGGTTAAATTCTGCCCAAATACATTGTTAACAACCACTTACATTTTTTTTTTTGTAAATCCAAGGAATCATCTTTGAATCATTTTTTTTCAGTGCACCAAACAGCAGCAGGCCAGAGGTGTGTCAGTCATTGAATCCAGTCACGGGTTCTCAATTGTTCGCCACATTCTGTCTTTATTTTATGTACTGTGTTTGTCATAAAGTTATCTGTAGCTCAAATGACAGCATTCAGTATTTAGCTTTTCGCTCGTACGGTGGCTATGAACGGTCAAAACACCTCTTAAAGAGCTTTTTTGGATGCGAAAAGAGGAAAAAAATGTAACCCGAAGATAGATTTACAGAAAGTGAGGTCTAATATATTTTTTAACGTGCAAAATTTACAGACGAAAATTTTGGATTCAGTGTGCAATAAGCTTAACAGTAGTAACTTTACCAAATTACTTTTAAATATTAAAAGGCTTTTTTTACGATCTCCCAAAATAAATATATCTTGAAACTTTTATATTTTGCCACTAAAATCATAATAAAACATAATAAAATATGTTTAATCTCCAACCAAATCATAAATTAATACATTTATCAGAGTAAACATGAGGTAAAAAATAAAATACAAAAAAAAAATCAAACAAGGGACCAGATCTTCAAATCAAAGAGTTTACATTATAATAGTTGGTTTGTGATTGTGATTATTGAGAAAAACACTAATTACTTAGGCTGATGGCAGAGAAAGAAAGGTGAGATGAGAGAAAAAAAAAGAAAAGAAGTGAGAAGAGAAAAATTAAGAGGAAATTGGAATGGAGAAAACACAAGATGTGATGAACGGTATATTATCAAAGCTATACTCAAAGACAAACATGGGTGTTCAAGCATGAAAACAATAAAAGTGTAATGAAGCTTTATTTATTTAAAAGATATTTCATAATATTTTTCATTAGAATGTGTCTTGGTATTTTTTTATTCTGAGAAAAAATTGAAAAGATCCTGTGATTTAAAGAAGACAAACTAAATCAATTCAGTGAGATAGTAGTTTGTTTACTTTACCAAAATATTTTTTAATATTAAAAGACTTGGTCTTGGTGTGATAGTCTGTGTTACCAATGTTAAGCCACAACACCAGTTCTGTCACTTGCCCACCATTGTCATTTTGATTTTTACAGTAATAAAAATCACTTAGCTGTGTTAGAGAAAAGACACTACAATATAAACCCGAAAGCTTTCGATCACAGATCAGCAGTAGGAGTCAGATTTCATTCATCAGTGAGTAAGTCAGTGACAGGCCTATTCAAGAACAGGGGGATGAGTTTTGTGCTGTAGACCGCGGCTCGCACATCATCATCATCAACAATCCTCAAAATATATAACTTTAGATTCTTATATTTTGTCACTAAAATCCATATTTTTCTTTAAGATCTATTTAATCTCCAACCAAATCATAAATTCATATATCTATCAGAGAAAACATAGGATAGGATAACAAATAACAAAACAGAGAAACAAAATATACAAAAAAAAAAGTAAGCTGTGCAAAAATCAAATCAAATCGAAACAAGCGATTCTTCACCAATACAAGCTGTTCTCATGAACACCAATTTTCTCCTAATTATTTTAAATCTCTCACCAAATCATAAATTATTCATGAATTGCACACTAAGGAAAAAAAGATATGAAAAAACAAGAGAGGAGAAGAGAAGAGAAGAGAAGAGAAGAGAAGAGAAGAGAAGAGAAGAGAAGAGAAGTTTTGATCTCCTGTGAGAGATGTGTGTATGTATGTGTGTGTGTGTGTGTGTGTGTGTGTGTGTGTGTGTGTGTGTGTGTGTGTGTGTGTGTGTGTGTGTGTGTGTGTGTGTGTGTGCTTTGAGCTGGTGTGAGGTGGGGTAAAAGTCTCTCTCCTCCACCTGCAGAGGAGGCAGGGTCCACACCTGCACTCCTGTCATCACCATCCTATTATACACACACACGCACACGCTGGCCAGCGCTGATAACACCAGCACAACACAAGCTCCTCCATTGTGGATGACAGACAGAAAACGAGGCGGCAGAAAAGATCACAGCTTTTGCGGCAGACTTAAAATGTTGGAGCAAGCAGCTCTACCCCTGCCCTATCTCAAAAACAATGAGTCTGTGTGTGTGTGTGTGTGTGTGTGTGTTTCAGCTGAGACAGTGGGAAAACGCCCTGTATTAAACCTCCTCACAGCTTAGGTCGAACTCTAAAATAACAACCAGCGCCATCATAAAACAGAGAAGCCAAATAGAGCTGGGAGTTTTTTGTGCTGCTTTTGGAGCGTGGTGGAATATCCATGCTGATTTTATGAGCAGGCTCTGCTTGGCATTAGCTCTGTTTGTTTTGCTAGTCAGGTTGCCCTGAACTCAAAGTGCTGAATCTCACTCATGTGGAGAACCTTTTCAGCCTTTGTTAAGAAAGAACGACTGATTTCTGATTCAGACCTAGATTTCATCCAGGGAAATCATACTGCAGCATGCAAACAAGCACAAACACCTCCTGCAGCAACCTTACTTTAGTGTCTACATCAGCTATAATCAGATAAAAAAAAGTTCTCAAGCTGGTCGTGATCATTTTTCTAAGCAGTGAGTATTTGCACAATGTAAAAAAAGAAACACAAAGCTTTTGACTTGAGACAGTAAACAACCACTCAAAATCCATACCAAATGCATAGAACGACCCTACACCAGAGATGCCCAAACTAGGGCCTGCGGGTAAACGTTGGCCCGTGGTAACCTTTGACTTGGCCCGCCAAATAATAAGAGAAAAATCAGACAATCAGAGGATCCCTTAAACCAGGGGTCACAAAACTTGTTCCTGAAGGGCTGGTGTCCTGCAGATTTTACCTCCAACCCTAATCAAACACACTTGAACAAGCTAATCAATGTCTTACTAGGTATACTTGAAACACCCAGGCAGGTGTGTTGGGGCAAGTTGGAGCTAAACCCTGGAGGGACACTGGCCCTCCAGGATCGAGATTGGTGACCCCTGCCTTAAACAGAGATCGTCAAGTCTAATTTAACGTAACGTTTTGTTAGTTTAATTTCTAAGAAGATACAAAAAAGCTAAACTTAAATTAAATGTTTCAATTAAATGTGAATAAATCTGATTTTTAAGTGTTTTGAAACCCTAAAATATATGATACAGCGGAATGGACTGCCAACTTATTCAGCATATGTTTTACGCAGCGGATGCCCTTCCAGCTGCAACCCACCACTGGGAAACACCCATACACTCTCATTCACACACATACATACACTACGGACAATTTAGCTTATCCAATTTACTTATAGCTCATGTCTTTGGACTGTGGGGGAAACCGGAGCACCCAGAGGAAACCCACGTTAACACGGGGAGAACATGCAAACTCTAATAGAAAAGCCAGCTGACCCAGCTGAGGCTCGAACCAGCGACCTTCTTGCTGTGAGGCGACAGCACTACCCACTGCACCACCCAAAGCTTGTATTTACAGTACTTACAGATTGGCATAGAAACTTTTAATAATATATTAAAAATAAATATAAAAACTGCCAATCCAGTTTTATTTGATTGTTGATCATTTGTTCAATTAATTGATTATTAAATAAACTTTTTTTTTGGGGGGGGGGTTTAAATATTAATACAACTATACATCAAAATAAATATATTAAAATAAAATACTTCAAAAAATACAGCAAAAGCACTGGAAAAAGTTTAAACATCACACATTTTCTTCAAATAATGCTAAATGGTAGTAAAACCAAAATAAATAGTTTCATTTCCTGCTCCAAACAGTCTACGATGCTCTCTGAATTGGTCTGTCATTTTGCTTAAGTTATTTTTGATGACCGTGGTGTCTAATACCAAATTACGCAGTTTTATTGCATTAGTATTTTGGTGGAAACTATGGTTACCGTGATACATTTTGGCAAGGTCTTGCTAGACAGCTTCAAGCTACCTATCAACAAAAACAGAAACATATGTACAAGAACACACACACGCAAGTTCTCTCAATCTGACACTTTATCACACTTAATGAGCTAAAACATGACGCTGTTCGTCAAAGCACCACGGGGCAAACCACAAACACTCTCATGCACTCAAACATCTGCATGTCATTCTGCCAATATTTTAATCAGAGTCTCCTTGGATGTTCATGCATCATTACATTAAGTGTCCCAACATGATGATGATGACACGTGTTTTTAAATGAAACCTGAACTATTGCAGGGGAAATCATAATTCTTGGACTCATTTTTACGTTCTCCATTCCTCACAGGGCAGATATGGGATATTGTTGGGCTACGTTTCATTGCTTTGGGAGATTTCCCAAAAAAGAATAAGAATAATAAAAAGATATGTAGAGACTAACACAAAAATGAGAGCAGAAGTTATTGTATCTATGCTGTTAAAAGGAACACATTAACACTTGCAATACTTTTTTTATTAAATATGTGAATTAACCCTCTAGCTGGTCATTTTAGACAGATTTTTTTTAATTGATAAAAATACAAATCATCAGAATGGTCTAAAACTCATTGACATTGTTGGCATTTGTGTGTGAACACACACAAAATTTGAGGCCCTGATTCCAGCAGCTAAACGCTTGTTAAATTGGCCGCCATAGGAAATCAATAGGAAATAAGCAAAAATGTGAACATTCAGTAAATATTTTGTTTGCAGAAATACAGAAAATGGGGGAAAATTGATGTTAATTATTACATAAATATTAATTATTACCACAAAACCCTTATAAAATTAAAAAAATATATATAGAAAAATATTATTAAACAAAGATAAATTTGATTGATTTTACAAAAAAAAAAAAAAAAAACAGGGTATTTTTCAGGTCTTCGTTCTTTTTTGACAGGTTAAGCTTGATTCTCAAACAAGGAACAACAGAGGGTTAAAATATTTAACTAAATTAATGGCAGGACAAAGTTATGGTTGACCAAAAGAAAAAAAAAACACATCAAATGAGAGACTTTTCAGACTTTTGCTTTAAAAAAGGGCAATTTATTCTTCTAATTTGAGTACACACAGTAGGTTAGGCATAACCTTTGCATATCCTTCACTATATCTTAATGCTCACCTCTCAAAACAATGTAATTACACGTTGCGACAACGCAGAGATTCAACCCAGGCTCATTCTGAAAACCTACTGCTATATACATTTGTGGAGATTGCGTAATATGTGCCAGGGGGTATTTGTTTTGCAGCTTTTGTTTTCGCGAATCCACCAGAGGTCGCTGTGTACGCTTTCTGACATCTCAAATTTCTCTCGGGAGTGCCATTCACGCCTGTTGTTCTCGCGTAAACCAATAGTGTTTTCAAAAGCATCGATTGACCCACCCACCCCCTTCCCTAAACCCAACCGACAGTTTTAAAAAGCAATCCAGAAAAAGAAAAGCCCTCGCCTGATTTATACCACATTTTCAGATTTTACTTCACTTACCCTGTTATTTACTTGTTTATTTTATTTTTTGGCTTTTGTTTTTGTCTTATGCACTTTCTGGAACTGTTCTTCACCTGACTCAAACCCTCGTTGTTGTGGTCAAGTCCTCTCTGCGTGTCAAGTCCACCGACGTACATGGCAAGCTACTGGACAAACTGGTAATAGCTGGAAAGCTATTCATTTGGAGGTAAGCGGTCAGCTGGTAAGCGCGATAAGGATCAGAAACATACCGCCCCATAGTGTTCGTTTTAAAGACTAAATGCAGCCATATGTACTTCTGGATACATATTTTGCGATCTCCAGAAATGTATATAGGGCTACGTTTTCAGAATGAGCTTATGTTGCAGAGATCTGTGATAGGCCGGCTATGAATAGGTCTGAGTATCGTTAAAAACCTTAGATACCGGTACTTTAAATTTGTAACTACTTTAACGTTCCTGATCAATACTTTTTTCGATACCAATTTTATAAAATGATGTTTAACAAGATTGCATAATAAATATCTTTTTTCCAGTTTGTAGTTTTTTCTTTAATAGAGTTCAAAAGGTTTTGACCTGAACATTGAGAAGTGGCAGAATCGGGTTATTTGATTATTTATTTATTTCAGTTCCGTTTTTTGCTATAGATTTGCCGTCATACACACGTGGTTCACCAACACTGACTTGATTTATCTATATACAGTACTGTAGATATCGAACCTTGGTTCCGAATTACAAGATATTTTTCGATACTCATGCCTAAAATGTATCGAAGGCATGGGCGTTTAACCAGTGTCGAGTATCATGGAGGAGCTCCAAATGGATACATTTGTGTTTATTTTATGATTAAAGTCGATGAACATTCGCCAGTTCCCGCCTTTTTCTTTTTCAACAGTAGCATCGCACACAATTTCAGCGTAAACTTTAAACACTGGCACAAAAACTCGGATGCGTTATCGAATCTTTTAGATTGTTCTAATCATCCATGAAAACGCACTCATACACATCTTTAAACAGGGCAGCGATGCCTCCACCTCTCTCCACCACCTATTGGCTCTGCAAATACTCAAAAAATCTAAGTTAAAGGAGCTGTTTCATTCAGAATTGCTGCGCTACAGCTGTCATCTAGCCAAGTTTCATTTAAAAGCATAAAATCAAGGCAATTTGTGTTGATAATTCATTGACTAAAAGTGACTTATTGTTAAGTGATTGGATGGTTAAAATAGCTAACTTAACAGTTTTAGCTGTTTTCCATACAGTAGTCTCAGATTTACATTTAATAGACACCAGATTTGAGTGATTTGCTATACGGCCTGAAGAAGCAAGAGACATATTGGTACAAGCGACACTATACAGTAGCCTTTAGTCATAAAAAAATCTGTTGTTTTATGTTGTTTACACGTTATTTTAAGACTGAATGTGAAAAAATGGCAATATATAACATACTTAAAAACCATTACCTTTGGGAATAACTGTGACTAATTTCAGAAAATGAAATGATTTTGTTTATCAATTGAAATCACTAACTGAAACACAAAAAATTAAAGCAACTTGTTTTTTTTATTATTAGAATTGTGTTTGATTATGTGTTTGTAAGTGTTTTCATAACATTTATCCAAGCAGACAGCTGTAACCACATGTATTTGCAAACTGTTTGTTAACTTTGGGTCATGACACTGCAGATATTCAGAGGAGGAGGGAGTGTGAATGGAGGGGGTCTGTCAATATCATAGACATGTGTTTCTAATCCGTGGCCCGTGGTCCAGTTTGCCAACTCCTGCTGGGCTCCCACAGTCCTCCTGCTCTCTCTGTGGGCGGCAAGCATTCCTGAAACCACACCCCAGATTCCCACCCTCAACCCTACTGTGGCCCTCGAGTTCCCACATTACCGTCCCTTCACTCGTACTGTACCTGTCATTCTTCTGCAATCTCCAATGAGCTGTAGAACCTTATGAAAACCACCAATCTGTTCTATTATTTCCAGAAACATTTAGATAAATTTAGCTTTTAATGGGTTTAAATGTTAATAATCGTAAATGTAATCATAAATTTCATATACAATGCTCAGCATAATCAAGTACACCCCATTTTGAAAATGAATATATTTGTATCCATTTCTCAGTGAATATAGGCAATTTATTTTGGTGCATTTAAACAAAACAGATTTTTTAAACAGATTTATTTATTAAAATAATATTTTAGTCACCAAACATACTTAGAAATAGAAAGATAAAACAATTAAATTCAAGCTAAATATTACAAAATAAATTACAACCTACAAAATTTTAAATAAATTTTTACATTTTTTTGTTTCTCTTGATTTTTCCTCTTTTTAAAATTTGCATAATTAAATTTGCATAATCAAATTAACATATAAACATATAACATATAAATTTAGGTGTACTAGTTTTTGGAATGTTATAGTAAGTTATTTTGTTAGATAAGCTCTAGATTTGGCTTCAGTACTGACTAATCTAATGTATATGCACAAATATAATATTGTATAGCTTCCTATTAAAAATATGAATTTAAAAGATTGACTTGTGAGGGGTGTACTTATATATGCTGATCGCTGTATATATTGAACATCCTTTTTTATCAAATTTATTAAATTGATTTATTCAGTTTAATTGTAATTGTTTCTGAAATGTGTTTTCTTTTGTTCAAAATTTCTGTTGTTGTCTTTTTATTTTGTCTGAATCATGTGCTTCAATTATATATATATATATATATATATATATATATATATATATATATATATATATATATATATATATATATATACACACACACACACACACACACACAAACACACACGCACGCACACACACACACGCACGCACGCACGCACGCACGCACGCACACACACACACACACACACAATTGAAGTTATTATTAGCCCTCCTTTACATTTTTCTTTCTTTTTTAAATACTTTCCAAATTATGTTTAAAAGAGCAGGAATTTTTTTTTTAAAAAGCATTTTAAGATCAAACTTTATTAGCCCCTTTAAGCTATATACTTTTCTGACAAACCACCGTTATGCAATAACTTGCCTAATTACCCTAACCTGCCTAGTAAACTTAATTAACCTAGTTAAGCCTTTAAATGTCACTTTAAGCTGTATAGAAGTGTCTTAAAATATCTAGTCAAATATTATTTACTGTCATCATGGCAAAGATAAAAGAAATCAGTTATTAGAAATGAGTTATTAAAACTATTATGTGTAGAAATAGAAATGTACTGAAAATGGCTCTGTTAAACAACAACAACAACAACAACAACAACAACAACAACAATAATAATAATAATAATAATAATAATAATAATAATAACAATAACAATAACAATAATAATAAACAAATAAATATTAATAGATAAGTAATAATATTTTAATATATCTAATATAATACAATATACTCAAGTGACTTTTCTCAAATAATAAAATAATATTTCCATTTTTCTAAATCAAAATTTGCACTGACCTGCTGTCAGTAAAATATTTCTTAAACAATATATAGCCCATAATCAGATTTGATTGAGTGTAAAGCCTTTTGACCATTTCATTCAGATTTTCTCAAATTTTATATATAGTGTTGCACAGAAAATGAACATTTTTAAATGATCGATTTTGTCGATATACAATTGCTTAAATTAGGTTTTTCCTATTCAACAAAATAAAGCTTTTTTGTCATTGACGGTTTTATGAAGAAACTTCAACATCCACAGAACCTTTCCATTGCACAAAAGATGCTTCAGAGTCAACTTAATAAAATAATCACAAAATGCTTCTTTGGCAAACTGTTCTCTAAGATCTTCTTTCAGAGCATCCAAAATGGTTTTACTACAGCATTGTGACAAAACCAGCCTTTTGTAACTTATTTTTAAAAAACGATCAATGCTGTTTTAACTCTGGTCTAGAAAACAACATTTCAACATGTGCTTTACACGGAAGTCCCTGTTCTAGAACACACAGTGTGGATAGAAAAAAGAAAGGATGGTGTTTACCAACAGGAAGAGCACTGTTTGCCCTGAAACGGTGTGCACTGAGTGGGTAGGAGGAGCGTGTGACCCTGACAAAGCTGGTGTCTACACATCGCCCACGCTTTAATAGCAGCCTACCGCTCAGATCCGTCACGCTGCCAGCTTGGCACAGCGGCTTTCAGGTCCAGGAACGACAGTGCGCTTTCATTTCACATTCAGCCACCACTGTATGATACATATAGGAGGAAAACATCGAGAAACTCAGCCCACAGTTGAGCGCAGCTGTGAGGTGAAGAACACACACACACACTCGCTGAGACATGAGGATTCATTGAACGCAACAGCACTGCAACCCTGGTATTATACGTTTGTTTGCAAGAAGCCCAGTCTTCCTATGAAGCCAACGGTGCTAAGCCTTTTCCTGGAGTTTGACACAAAAAAAATCTCCTGCATTATACAATACAGCGCTCCTGCATTAAGAGGCCTCCCAATACGTCATTCCAGTTCCCCATAGAAGCTTGATCTGTGCATTGAGACTCACATTCATGCTAGATGAAGGTGTTGAATACAGAATAAAACCTGAGGTCTCAGTTACTCACCCACCTCCAACCAGAGTTATACGCTTACAGAACAGGAAATGTTTCAAATAAGAGATGGGAAAAAATACTGCTAAAAATATCTGTTAACTAACAGTTTCTGTATTTTGTGATTCACACGTGTTTTCCCTTAAGTTATGGTAGTGTTGATTTTGACAGCAATTTTTTATTTAGTTTTAGTCTTAGTCTTTTGACTAAATTTCATTTGAGATTTAGTCATATTTTAGTTTTCGGAATCATTTTAGTTTTAGTCGACTAAATTTCGTAAGATTTTGCTCGACTAAATCCACTGTTGATTTAGTTGACTAAAATATATTTGGTTTATTTTAAGTGTAATTTAATTAAATATTGTATACATTTACTTTTACAAAATATTCTTATTTAAAATGAAATAAAGCAGTCTAATTAAAATATGGAATATAGCTTTTTCCTTGAAGACCAAAAATTAGATATGCATTGTTTATTTATATCATAAGTAGTATGTCAAATTTTGTGTCAGCAATCAATACACATGTAAGAACAGTAGCCAACTGAAAATGCAGGAGTGTGCAATTATTTAGCAAACCCTTTATTTTAATGTGGTAAACTACTGGTCTTTTTGGCCAGTCGGGTGAATAAAAACTTGGGTAAATAAAAAAAGATCAGAGTTTATCTTTGATTGAATTTCAGGATGATTGCCTGGCATGCTGATGTCGCTTTAGTTTTGTTGTTTTAATCAGCTATTTCTGACTCTATACGCTGTAAAACCCCAAAAAGTTAAGGTAACTCAAACCATTTGAGGAAACCGATTGCAACAAACCATTTAAGTTCAAAAACAATCCTAATGAGTACTGTGAACTTAATCCATTT
>NC_079450.1:17095603-17108103 GCF_903798145.1 Danio aesculapii | reverse complement strand
GTTTCCTCTGGGTGCTCCGGTTTCCCCCACAGTCCGAAGACATGCGGTTTAGGTGAATAAAATAAACTAAATTGGCCATAGTGTGTGTGTGTGTGTGTGTGTATGTAAGTGTGAATGGGTGTTTCCCAGTACTGGGTTGCAGATGGAAGAACATCTGCTGCGTAAAACATATGCTGGATAAGTTGGTGGTTTATTTTGCTGTGGTGACCCCTGTTCACTGTGAATAAAGAGACTAAGCCAAAGGAAAATGAATGAATGAATGAGAATGTTCACTGTCTAATGTTATATTTTTAAGCCCCCCAAAATGACTATCATATTCATGTTTGCTATAATTTATAGAAGAGCCACACAAATATGTTCTTTAGGTGTAACAATAGTTTAAATACCAAATAAATAAATAAATAAATAAATAAATAAATAAATAAAAATATAATGAATATAATTTCTTTATCCATATTAGTTATTTGAAGGGTTGTTTGAAACATCAAACATCCATCAGACACGTTTACTTACTAATTTGATGTTTTCTGTATATAAAATCGCATCACTTAATTGATATGGAGATGTATTAAGTGGAGGTTGTTAATGAAATTATTTCAAACTTAACTTGTGCTTCATCTCGGCTCCATTCCAGGCTAAATTCATTTGTTATTTTAAGTGTATATGGAGAAGTAAATATTTTTGTTGATTATGATGAGATGTGTTTTGTTTGATGACATGGAAGTGTGAGATATTCTGTTCGAAATTAATAAATCAAATCTTATGCTCACCAAAATACTGCTAAAATTACATTAAAAACTAACAGATTTCATTCTTTCATTCATTTTCCTTCGCCCTTTATTCATCAGTGGTCGACACAGCGGAATAAACCACCAACTTATCCAGCATTCCTTCCAGCTGCAACCCAGTACTGGGAAACACCCATACACACTCAGACATACTCATACACCTGTACCACATGTCTTTGAAGCACCTGGAGGAAACCTACGCAAACATGAGGAAAACATGCAAACCTCACACAGAAATGCCAACTGGCCCAGCCAGGGCTTGAACCAGTGCTTGAACCAGTGCTAACCACTGAGCCACTGAGTCACCTCTTCTTGCTGTGAGGTGACAGTGCTAACCACTGAGCCGCTCTGTCGCCCCGCAACAGATTTCAATACATTTTAAAATTGTAATGATAATTCTGACATTTTTGCAATCATTACTTGTTTTTCAGTGTCACATGATCCTTCAGAAATCTTTTTACTGGTGTTAATATAGTTTAATATACTAATATATAATGTGTTATAATTTCTATTATAAAAAATCATTTGTGCTGCTTTATGTGGAAATAATAATTATTTGTTCTAAATTCTTTGATGCATAGAAATACAAAAAGAACAGCATCTATTTCGCATCAATCAGCATCTTTTTGTAACATTGTAAATGTCTTTACCGTCAATTTTGATTTGTGTAATGCCTACAAAAGCATATTTCATATTTCACAAAACAAATAAATCATTCTGACGCTAAATGTTTGAAAGGTAGCGTGTGTAAAAGAATAAATAACGGTATTCTTGGATGCACGCAGAATTTGCATGTCTGTGTTGTTATTACAGGTTTATTTATATCTAGTTATCCAGTGCTTCTACGAAAGCATCTCATGCGCATGTAAAACTGTTTTGCAAACGTCTCAGGGGCCTTTAGACTTCAGAAGCTCCGTAAAATTAGGCTCGTAATAGATTTATTCACAAAAGTCAGCACTATTTGCCTGGTGCAATTAACTATAAGGCCTCGTGGAAAGCAGGTGGCACACGCAACTTAGTTTAAAAAAACATGCTTACGTAGCATTCATCTATGATATATACAGATAGCACATGCAAATAACGCATCGGCAGTCGACTCCCCTGTGTTTATTGGTTAAAAATGCAGGAAAATGTTTCCCTCATTTCAGGTAATTGAAAAGCATTTGCTTGCGTTTCTGCCCGTGTGTGTGTATGAAATCAAATCTATCTGATTTGGATATGCATGACTCATCCCAGCAGCCCTAATGAACGCTTGATAAAGAAGAAGAGGGGGGGAAACACACACACAATATTGCTTCCTAATGGGCTCTCCGCTGAAATCACTTGGCCACCATGGGTTTGACTAGCGGTCCTCTCTCGGGTCAGATGCAGACAGAGCTATTAGAGAAGGCCCAGATCAGATAGATTTCGCTGAAAGATCATTTCTCCCCCTCATTAGAATTCTATCTTGTATAAACGCCATTATCTGAGCCTGGCTTTGTTTGTGTCAGAACAGCGCTAAATCAATCACGACACCGTCGAGGACACACGATGAAGGAATAAATCAAAATATAATGCGGTTTGGAAAATTTGGTTTGGGGAATTCTCCAGATAGCACTGGTGTGAAATGATAGAGGCTGCACGCAGTTTGGAGACCCGCCGGGCATGTCACCTTATTTTACTGATCGCATTAGCTTTAGATTTAATGATTTGTTGGAACTGGTCATTCGTTTTGACGTTCACATTGGCACATGGCTCTTTGACTGATGGTCAAGCTGTTCACGTGTTGATACAATGCTTCGTTCAAACACAATGGAGACAAATAGAGGTAATTGATGCAAATTCGATTTTCACTATGTAATGGGAGGAAATTACAAATTCAGTGAATGCACTCTAAAAATGGTGGGTTGTTTAAACCCAATGTTGGGTCAAATATGGACAACTTTGGGTTACTTTTTTATGAAATCTAAGCTACATTTTTGAACGCAATGGTTGGGTTTGTTTTCCCAGTGTTGGGTTGCAGCTGGAAGTAAAACATATGCTGGATAAGTTGGCGGTTCATTCCGCTGTGGCGACCCCAGATTAATAAAGAGACTAAGCCAAAAAGAAAATGAATGAATGGTTGGGTTTGTCTATATGACCTAGTGTTGGGTTTTAACTACTCCATATTTTTACGGTGAAAGCATATAAAACAAGGATGGCTCGAGAGTAAGTAAACTATAGATTTTTTTGGTAAAACCATTCATTTAAATTTATTATTCATTTAAATAATAATTCATTCATTTATTTATTTCCCATTTATTCGCATTATTTATTAATTTTTTTAAATGTTTGTGTTCATATGTTCATACAATTCATATGAACTGCCTGAAAAATCATCTCTGTCTATCATGACCATACATTTCTGTGTGGAGTTTGCATGTTCTCTCTGTGTTCGTGTGGGTTTCCTCCAGGTGTTCTGGTTTCCCCCACAGTCCAAAGACATGCGCTATAGGTGAAGTAAATAAACTAAATTGGCCATAGTGTAAGTGTGTGAATGAGCGTGTATGGATGTTTCCCAGTACTGGGTTGCAGCTGGAAAGGCATCCGCTGTGCCATCGTAATTTTATCCATATGCTGGATAAGTTGGCGGTTCATTCTGCTGTGACCACCCCTGATAAATAAAGAGCGGAAGGAATATGAATGAATGAATGAATGAATGAATGAATGAATGAATGAATGAATGAATGAATGAATGAAGGAAGGAAGGAAGGAAGGAAGGAAGGAAGGAAGGAAGGAAGGAAGGAAGGAATGGACAAAACTACCACTATGTAATTTTCATTTTCATTCAATTTTATAGACCCAAATGTATCCCAACGCTTGGGTTTGTCTATATTTGACCCAATTATGTGCAAAACTACAATTTTTCAGGATTTAAATAATAAAACACTATGTTAACAAAGTTGATATTGTAGCATTATATACGGTCAGACTTTCATTTGTTATTATACACTCTTAAAAAATACTTGGTTGATTTAACTTGTTGGGTGAAAAATAAAAAATAAAAGTACATTTAAATTACACTGTAAACATACTGGGTTTGTCCTTATTGGACCCAACCCAGCATTTTTAGAGTGCATTATTAACAATTTACATGAAAAAGCTTAAAAGCCATCCTGTGTTTTATCAGTAAATTTCATACTGTACATCTGATTTGGTCATCATTACAATAACAAAATTTTAAAATGCTGGATTGTCAAAATCCAACTTTGGGTCAAATATAGACAAAATAAACATTGAGTTATTTTTTACAATTATATTTTAAATTACGATGATGGGTTTGCCCATATTTGACCCAAAGTTTGGTTACGATGACCCAGCATTTTTAAACCATATTATTAAAATGTAATTTAATAAAATGTAGTAAATGTCATAATATACATGTGATTTGTCCATCATTACAATAGCCTCATCTCAGGCAATAAGTGCGTTACTTTACGTTTTCAGACAGTGTGCAGTATGTGGACACTTTTTTTCTGTCCATCTGGCTTAAATCCCATGCTAAAAAGAATGAAGTGCTGCTCACAGGCTATTTAAGGCCACATTTACACTGCATGGCTCAAGTGGCCCAATTCAGATATTTTCCCTCCCGTGTGGCACAGATTGTATGACCCACAATCATGTAAGCACTGTAGTAACAAAGCACATGCATTCAACATTTTGAGGTTAGTTTCAGGCCTCAGTCTAATATTTTAAACAGATTTTTATAAAGATAGGTGTTAGTTTACTTTATTTTTCCATAACTGGATGTGAACAGTGCAGATTCAGCACATTCTTACCTACAAAGTACTGTAATTGTGACATGGTTTAAATGTAGCTTTAGTCACTGTGAGGTTGAAAAACCAGACTCATAGTGGGTTCGCAATGGATAGTAACTACTCACTGATGTAAAGTGCAGAGTGATAATTCATTTACAGTGTACGAGAGTGAAAACCAATATAACCCAAAACCCCAGAAAAGTAACGAAATAATCAAAAATAAAAGAACAAATAAACAGCTAACAAATGATATATGTACAACCACACTAATTATACACAGACAAGTCACAAGATTGCTCACAGCACCACAATAGCTCGCTCGCTCGCCAGGTTAACTGACCCCGAATTTGACTATGGGGCTTCCTTTTAAAGGCGAAGCCCCGCCCCTTTGACATAAACCAACATATACCTATTAAAAGGTCAATTTAAACATCTGTACATGTTCATAAGTTCACTGTTTAAAACACACTAGACACCCAACAATCATAATAAATCAAAATAAACTTAAATATATGCACATATAAAGATATAACACATAAACATGAACATACAGATAAATAAAGATAAAAATATAAACACATTTTCTCCCTATTCAAAAGACAATGCTTCCAGCTGCTCTGGAGCGCTCAACGATAAAGTCTACAGTAGATAGGATACACAGCTGGTCGGAGGTGCGATATGCACATCAATATGGAAGCGTTTTTTATGAAACTGTATTTTATTTTTATGTATAATATTTTTACAGTACTATGTCGGTTGGGGTAGGGGTAGACGTTTAAAAATACAATTCATTGCGTAATTTTATAGATAACATAAATAATACTCTGTACAACTACGGTTTTCATGTTTATGTGATGGTTAGGTTTAGGGTTGGGGTCAGGGTAGACGTTAATGGAAAAATTAATGGGAAATTTCATAAATAATATAAATAATTTTCAATAACTTCCGGCCGCAACCATGTGTGATCTAGCCACCACCGCGCTCCACAACAAACTCTGCATTATTTAGCCAGGCCTCTGGTAGGTGCTCTGTTTGACCAGCTGATGGGGGAGCAACCAGGAAGACTGACGAAACAGAGACACACGGACACCAAACAACAGGTATTAAACAAATAACAACCATAAACACTTAGACGCAGACAAACAGAAAACCGTAAACATTCAGACAACATGTATATGTGAGTATATTTGACATAATAGCACATGTTATGAATGGAAACTCTTTGTAACACCTTTCATTGGTTAAACATTAGCAAAACCATGCACCAAACAAACCAAAAGGGAGGCCAATAGCAATGATTTATAAAATAAATAAACCATGAAATATATAGACATGCAGTTTCTATCCTACAGTGACGATCTGAAAATGCCAACTCTTGCTTATTATTATTTTCACAAGTACAGTAAGTGTACGAAATATGAATAATTTTCACTTTGTTAACCTATAAACAAGAAGAGACCTTTATAGCGGCTTCCCACTAAAGATATTATTTTCACACCTCAACCGCTAACACATATTCAAGCTGTTTTCCAAAACACCTGATCCCTTTACCACACCTGCGCTTGGAGACCTGGTTACCAGGTGCATGTGTGCATGTGTATGTGTGTGCGAGAGAGAACAATTTTCACATGGATCTAATGTCAGCCACATAACCATGATTTTTGCGGGCCATCAGTCAGTGCGAAATTAGAAAAACATGGCATTTTACGTACCGCGGTGTGAATAATATGAGACCACAAAATAGACAAATTTAAATGATTTTGAAAAACAGAAAACAAAAGGGTGCAAAATAAAATGAAATAAATAAATAATTCCCATATACCAGGGCTATTCAACTAGTTTGTCATGGGGGGCAGTTCATGAAAAGCATGCCAAACAGAGGGCTGGAGAGATATGACTTGCAATATAAGTGATGACACAACAGCATATGAGAGCACATTTGCTGTATAACAAAAATGTTGTATTTTGAGGCACAAAATCAGTGAATTGCTAAAGTAGCCTTCTTCTTCATTCAGACACATTAATTTGTTATGTTTTAAACTGCGTAACAATTAGAGATGCAACGATTATAGATTTTGGTTGTAGATTATAGTCTGAAGAATAATCATGGTTTCACAGTTATCACATAAATATGCTTTTATCAAATTTAAAACACTACTAGTTTAGAAAATAACAAGAAAACAGCTTATATTGTAAAGTGTTGCTTATTGCTGCTCAGTAACCAAATACAGTACAAAATATTAATAAAAAACAAACAATAGTGCATTTCTCTCTTTGGACTTAAAAATAAATGAATTTTGTTTTTATTTAAACACGAGTGATAATTTTACAATGAAAATAAATGACAGAACAATGAATAAATAAATAAAAATAAGAATAAATAAAAAATCGTATTTGTCTAATGTTAATTTAAGCTATATATTAGCTAAGAATTTAAGTTATCTATTATGATATTATCTGCGTTCATACATAGATAATCATCATTTGTAATAATGAGTTAATTAAATACCTCATTACTTCAACTTAAATTGAGTTCACAGTACTCATATATATTTGATTTTTAAATCAAATAATTTGTAGCAATCAGTTTCCTCAAACAGTTTGAGTTGCCTTAACTTATTGGCTTTTACAGTACTCAGTTGGTTTGAATTCTCCTCATTATTGGATTTTACTGTGTTCACATTGCTTCATTTACTCAAATGGATTAAGTTCCCAGTACTCATTAGGATTAGTTTTTGAACTTAAATAGTTTGTTGCAATCGGTTTCCTCAAATGGTTTGAGTTGCCTTAACTTTTTGGCTTTAACAGTACTCAGTTGGTTTGAATTCTCCTCATTATTGGATTTTACTGTGTTCAAATTGCTTCGTTTATTTAAATGGATTAAGTTCACAGTACTTATTAGGATTATTTTTCAACTTAAATGATTTGTTGCAATCTGTTTCCTCAAATGGTTTGAGTTACCTTAACTTTTTGGGTTTTACAGTGTACTACTAATGTTTGAGGGAAGCGCATGCATTTCAAACTACTTTTAACTACTTGTGCGTTAAACTATTTTAGTGCATACCTTCCAGCCAATTAGAATCTAGAATTTCAACAAACCATCTGGTGCGAACAATCTGTATTTAAGCTACACATCCACGAATACTCAAATTCATATTTTGCCGTTTTATACATCAATTATTCAAGGCAGCGCTTAAAGGGTCAACTTCACGCTGGCCCTCTTTATCGGCATAAAACACCCCCTCTGTTATTCAGATTCGGAATAAATTATACCTGAAACAGAGCAGAGCGTCAATAACAGAACGCTCCCCCTCTTGTTATGATCAATAAAGCTGTCAGCGCAAGTTTACACAGTTTCAAGTGATGGTTTGTGTCCTGCGGTTCAACATCAATCATAAGCTTAATTATTTATTTGATTCGTTGAGCAGGCAGTATATACAGTATATGGTAACACTTTACAATAAGGTTGAGTTAGATCATGTTAGTTAATGGAATTATTAACAATAAGGATGCATTTACTAACAAAAATGAATAAACAATGAACTTATTACAGTATTTGTTCATGTTAGTTAAGGTTAGTTAATGAAAATACTGTTGTTTATTGTTAGTTCACATTAACTAGTATCAATAAGAATGAATTTGAATGTTAATAATGCATTAGTTATGTTGAACTATGATTAATAAATGCTGTACAGGTATTGTTCATGATTAGTTCATGTTACTAAATACATGAACTAATAAAACCTTGTGTGACTCAGTATATACACTGGAGGAATACCGCTGGAGGAATCATGAAGACTGTAGGATTTTCTGTGTGTGAAGTTACAGGCGTCATGTTTGCATCTTAACAGGCTTGTAAAAGTCATCAATCTTACCAACTGTTCAGGCTTTTCACACTGCCCTCTTGTCACGTTTACCACTGCCTTCCTATTCTAAAGGCTGCAAACACCACTCATTCCTGCTCATTCAAAGGTTATGAAGGAAAACAAAAGAGTGAGTGAGCATTGGGGAGGTGAAGAAGTGGAGCAGAGAAGTGGAAAACTGCAGCGCTTTTAGAAAATGACGCACAAATACGCTCAGAGATTTCAAAACAGCAATTTGGGAAAATACAGCATGAGAGACTGGAAAAGCATTTCGAGTTTTGGAAGAAAATGTTAGTGCTGCTTGCCTGTACAAAGCAAACTCAAAATACAGTGCGCAGCATATATAAGTACACCCCTCACAAATCTTTCATTTAAATTCAGATTTTCTATAGGAAACTTTACAATATTATATTTGTGCATATACAGTTGAAGTCAGAATTATTAGCCCCCAGATTTTTAACCCCCCTGTTTATTTTTTTCCCCCAAATTTCTGTTTAATGGAGAGAAGATTTCTCCAACACATCTCTAAACATGATAGTTTTAATAACTCTTTTCTAATATCCGATTTCTTTTATCTTTGCCATGATGACAGTAAATAATATTTGACTAGATATTTTTCAAGACACTTCTATACAGCTTAAAGTAACATTTAAAGGCTTAACTAGGTTAATTAGGTTAACTAGGCAGGTTATGGTAATTAGGCAAGTTATTGTATAACGATAGTTTGTTCTGGAGACTATCAAAAAAATAAAATACCTTAAAGGGGCTAATAATTTTGACCTAAAAAGAGATAAAAAAAAAAAAAACAACTTAAAAGACTTTCTCCAGAAGAAAAAATATTATCAGACATACTGTGAAAATTTCCTTGCTCTGTTAAACATCATTTGGGAAATATTTAAAAAAGAAAAAAAATTAAAAGGGGGCTAATAATTCTGACTTCAAGTGTACATTAGATTAGTCAGTAGCGAAGCCTAATCTAGAGCTAATCTAACAAAATAGTTTACAACAGTCCAAAAATTAGTAGCTCAAATTTATATGTTAAGGAAAAATATAATTTAATTTTTTTTAAAGAGGAAAAAATCAAGAGAAACAAAAAATATATAAAATGTTGTAAAAATTTTGTAGGTTGTAATTTAAAAAAATATTTAGTTTAAATTTAATTGTATTATCTTGCAATTTCTAGAGATGTTTGGTGACTAAAATATTATTTTAATAAATATATCTGTTTTATAAATCTGTTTTGTTTAAATGCGCCAAAATACATTGCCTATATTCACTGAGAAATGGAAAAAACATTCATTTTCAAAATGCGGTGTACTCAATTATGCTGAGCACTGTATGTTGTTCCTCAAACTTTAGTCATTAAAATAAATATTTGACAAAGCGTTCATTCTGGAACTTAGTATTCAATTCTATTATATTGTATTTTATATTTAAAAACATACCTTAATCTTTTATTTTATTATTATATATTTTAGAATACAAATATTTCTCTGAACATTTTACTGCAAATTAGTAATTTTTACAGTAAATTAGAGTAATTTTGTAATATTTTTTTAAATGATGAGGTTAGTTAGTAAGAGTAAATAATAATAAATAAATAAAAATAAATAAATAAATAGTTTTATTCAGTTAGGATATATTGAATTAACCAAAAGATTTTTTTGGGGATAAATGTTCTGAAATGTTCTTTTATTCATTAAAAATTACTGAAAAAAATACATATTGAAATAGTTTTCCACAAATATATTAGGCAGCCCAACTCATTACCCAACATTGGCAATATTAACAACAACAACATTAATAATAATAAAGCTGTATTGTTCACCAAATCAAAATAAGACTATTTCATTGAAAGAATCAAATATATTTGTAATATTTTTCAATAGAAAATGGTTTAAGAGGTTTAATGCTTTGCAACATTACTGTATATAAATAAAATAAATATAAAATTTTAAAAACTTTTGAATGAAAGCCTATTAAATAATTATATACACTACATGCTGTATTAAATCAAACACTATAAACTAAAATAAAACGATCAGTTGTACAACTGAATATTTAAACAAGAGTTTAAACAGGTGGGTTTTACCACCTTTCATGCCTTTGAATTGCATTACAGGACCTGTGGGACCTCTAATCTCTGCTCTGACTAGTTTGTGCTGTAGCAACAATTTATTGTGTGGGTTGGTCATGTCAATTACAATACAAAAACCATCTAATGAGCTGCCAGTATATTCATTTCATTTCATTTTCCTTCAGCTTAGTCCCTTTATTCATCTGGGGTTGCCACAGAGGAATGAACCGCCGACTTCCAATCCAGTATATGTTTTACACAGCAGATGCCCTTCCAGCTGCAACCCAGTACTGGGAAACATCCATACACACTCATTCACACACATACACCATGGCCAATTTAGCTTATTCAATTCACCTGTACCGCATGCCTTTGGAGGAAATCGGAGCACCCAGAGGATACCCACGCCAACGTGAGGACAGCATGCAAACTCCACACAGAAGCTGCCAGTATACATTTTCTGAAATTGTAAAGATTTAATAGCAATTCTTTTTACTATATAATTAAACAGTTATATATTTCTCTTTAATACAATCATGTAGATCTATTTTAAATCTATAATGACAATCAATGACAAAAAATAAATTTCTAAATATTATTTTTAGGAGAATTTTATATTTTGAGAATTTCCTGGCACAAAGTATGAGCAGAAATAATAGCAATTCTTGCTCCGTCAGGTGCATACTGAATACAGAAAGTAAGAAACGACATAAAAGGGCTGAAAGAAAGAAGGAAACAGAGAGAAAGAGGTACAGAGGGAATGTGAGAGAACGATATGCGCCAGCGCCCATTATGTTGGCCAGTAAGTCCAGGGAAAATAAACAGCTTCATTAGCAAGTCCTTTACAGAATCTCTCTCTCTCTCTCTTTCTCGCTCTCTCTCTCTCTCTTTCTCTCTCTGTCTCTCCCACTCATAGCGTGTGAACGGCTGGTCTGAAGCACAAACTATCTAAACACAAGACGTCAGTCAGAAGCAGCTCAGTGCTCATTAATACAGCGGAACAACCAGACACTTTCCAAACCCTTACCTGGAGCCTTGTAGCATGAGCTCACCACTGAACACACAAAAACTGAAGACCAAAAACTACAGAGCACTACTGATGACCATTCAAAATACTATATGATAGTTTAAAAATGGAAATAAAAATTCATGAATGAATGTTTTCTTATTTTATTTAGTATTGACTGAATTTATTCTGTTTTATTATTTACTGTTATTCATTATAACAAACTAATCAAATAGAAAATTATAAATAGAAACAATTCAGTCAATACTAAATAAAATAAGAAGTTAAGTTAAAAAATGTAATGAAATTAAGTGTGAAAACACATTGAAACTAAATAAAATATAACTAAACAATATTAAATAAAAGAATTTAACAAAAAAAAAAACGAAATGAAATAATAAACATTAAATGACATTAAATAACATTAAAAAATATATAAATATATTTATTCTTATTTTATTCAGTTAAAATAAAATAAGAAAACAAGTTAAATAATATCATGAAATTAAATTTGAAAACACATAAAGTAAAACTAAATAATATTAAATAAATAAACAAAAAAACAAATAAAAAAATGCAAAATGAAATAATGAACATTAAAGGATATTAACCAACATAAACTATTAAACATAATTCATTAAATATACTTCAGTTAAAACTAAATAAAATAAGAAATTAAGTTAAATAATATAACAAAATTAAATGTGAAAACACATTAAAACTAAATAAAATAAAACTAAATGATATTAAATAAAAAAATTTAACAAAACAAAAAACAAAACAAAATGATGAACATTAAATGACATTGAATAATCTAAAAAAAAATATATAATAAATTTAGTTAAAACTAAATAAGAAACTAAATTATTATAACAAATTGAATGCGAAAACACAGTGAAACTAAATAAAATAAAATGAAATAATAAATAAATAAATAAAACAAATGAAATAATAAACATTAAATGTCATCAAATAACATAAAAAAATAAA
>NC_079450.1:17078103-17093103 GCF_903798145.1 Danio aesculapii | reverse complement strand
AGTACAAATACCCCCCACCCCCTCGCCAAAACTGTACACCTAGGGGAAGCACTGATAATTATTTTTATTATTATTATTACTACTATCATCATCATCATTATTATTGAATATTATTGCTATTAATATTAACCGCTTTACTGATCAGCCTGGAGACAAACACTTATGGGCGTCATTATGACACAGTGGGTAGCACGATCGCCTCACAGCAAGACGGTCGCTGGTTCGAGCCTCAGCTGGATCAGTTGGCATCTCTGTGTGGAGTTTGCATGTTCTCCCTGTGTCCGTGTGGGTTTCCTCCAGGTGCTCTGGTTTCCCCCACAAGTCCAAAGACATGTGGTATAGATGAATTGGGTAAGCTAAAATTAGCTGTAGTGTAGGTGTGTGGATGAGTGTGTAGGAATGTTTCCCAGGCTGGGTTGCAGCTGGAAGGGCATCCGCTGTGTAACACTAATGCAGGATAAGTTGGCGGTTCATTACGCTGTGGCGACCTAAGAAATAAGAGCTATACTGTATGTCTTATGTTTTATATTTTGTTACAGACATACAGTGTCCTCCTGCAACTGTTTTGCAGCATATGAAATGTCCCAAACACAATTTTAACTGTCCAAAATGGGCAAAAAAATGTTGTTTTTTTAGATAGTCAAAACACGTTCAAAAAACGCGTGTGTATGTGTTATTAATGCATTAAAAAACAGTCAGGAAAAAAACTGCTGTGTTCAAGGCAGAAGTAAAGAGTTGTTCATTCTATTATACAAAGGTGACTTTATTGTGTTTTATGCATCATTTTTCTCTAAAAAAACATCATATCAAAAGATGATACTTAGGTTTTATTCTAATTAGGTTCCAATAAGCCCAAATAGCAAAGAGAAATAAAAATAATAAACAGCTTGGTTGATAAATTAAGCAGAAAAGAAAATGAATGAATGAATGAAATAAAATTAAATGAAATGATTATTGACTATTATTGTTATTGATATTTACCTTTTATTTGACCAGGAAAAAACTCACTGAGTTTAAAAATCTTTTTTACAGGAGAAAAAAAGTCTTTCAAAATAAATATGGCACTGTTAAAACATTAAAAATATTGTACTAAAATATTAATATTATACTGAACTAACAAAACTGTCATTTATTCATAGTGATAAACAGAAATGAGTAATAAATAAGTTGTCTGCATATTTACACTTATGTTGTCACAATACACACTATTTCTGCATGACCTTTAATAAAGAAAACTGTTTTGTAGTAAGAAGTGTAGTTACATCATCCACCAGCAGAGTCTCACAGGACCAAAGCAAGCAGCCAAACCTTGACCCTTCACTACATCAACACATTCCCTTTTCAATCTGCTATTTTTCATTCTCAAGCAGAGTCGTTTTCTCGCGTCACAGTAAACTGCACCTTCACCTTTCTCTCTTTACCTTCAATTACAATCCACTGAAGCAGTCCACGATGAATGCACATGTGTGTAATTGTGGGTGTGCTAGTTTTAGTGGTTTATGAGGACACACATTTGTATAATGCCATAGTATGAGTTAAGTATTCCAGTGTTGAGGTGGTTTATGAGGACATGCCAAAACTGTTAGAAATCCTACTTAGGCTGCATCTGACATCGCCTACTACTTAAGTAGGTACTACATTTGAATTTGAATTTACTACATGAGCGTTAGAAAAGTGTGTTTTATATAGTAGACCTAAGCAGTGACCTACAGTACCAGTGGTTTCGCTTCACTCCCATTTATGAATTCTCTCACACTACATCATGGGATAGCATGATTTCAGAATCTCATCGGAAATAGTAGGTCATCTGGGTATTTCTTGCATACTGTGTTTTTTTTTTACTATGAATTCGGAAATACTACTACTAGATACTGTTTTTAGCATACTATAGTAGCAAATATGCGATTTCAGGTGCAACGTCTTCATATTTTCACCTTCAAAATTTGCCACAGAGTTTTATGTATGGATGACGTTTAGAAAGAATAAAATACATTATGCGTATGGTAAGTTGACATAAATCACCAAAACCAACTTGTACATGTGTGTGTGTGTGTGTGTGTGTGCGTGTGTGTGTGTGTGTGTGTGTGTGTGTGTGTGGATGTGTACCTTGCATTTCCTACATTATTTTGACCAAATATCTCCACAAGCATAGTAATACCAGTAAAGTTGAACCTTGTGGGGACATTTGTTTTGGTGCTTATTAGGAAAAGAACTCATAAATGACACATTTTAGGAATTAATTTATTTTAAAAATGTAAAAATTCTGACTGTTTCCTGTGAGGGTTGGATTTAGGGTTAGGAAAATGAATAAATTCAGCTGTAACAAAGTATAGTCATTTTTAGGGTTAACAAAATATCATTTGAGCATTGATATCGCAATATGTGTATCTGCAATACTCACATTGCAGCATCAGAATATTTATTAAAGATTAAAAGATAGAGATATTATTAAATATATTTTTATTATTATTTATACAATGATGACTATGATATTTTATTTCTGATTGTTCAATTTCTGTACTTGAATACTGTTACACTCCCCTAAAAAAGCATAAAGCACTGTTCATTTATTTATTTTTGCTTGTAATTCATTATAATTTATGCAGATGCACTACATATCTATATATATATATATATATATATATATATATATATATATATATATATATATATATATATATATATATATATATATATATATATATATATATATCACAGCAAAACAAAGCATTGCGATATCAGATTTTCCCAATTTCGCGCAGCCCTAGTCATTTTTTAGTAAGGCGAAAAAAAAGACTTTTTCCAAAATATAAATCTGTAAGCTGAATCAAAGCAAAAAAAAAATTAAAATAAAAACGTTACAAAACAATATTTACAAAGTCCGTGTAAATGTCTTTTTTTGTTTTAATTTTTGTCTTTTTTTCCTTCATCACAATAAATATTTTTGATTTAGACTAAAATAAGTTTTAAAGTTTGAAAGGTAAATTATCCTTTGAGAAAAACTAAAAATCTAAGCTGTAATAAATTACAGTAATTTTATAGAGATGAACAAAATAACATTTGAGCATGTCAGATTGTTCCAATATCGTGCAAACTCATTTTCAGGTTTGTCAAAGCAAAATTATAGTTTGATGTAGGGGAAAAAAGATTGTTTTTCCAAAATAAAAATCTACACTGTGTTCTACACTGTGATGCTTTGTCTAGCAAAAAAAAAATGGTCCTGATTTGTTTATATTATTGTTTTTTTGTTACAATGGCAACTATATACAAAATACAATCTATATACAATCTCCACAACAGATTAATTCAAGTACTTTACTATAGTATGGTTTAGAAAAACGTACTATAGTATTTACTACAGCATTGAGTAATATGTTTATAATACTATATTAGTTGTGCTTAATATGGTTAGAAATGTATAGTATTCACCACAACAGATTAATTCAAGAACATTAGAGTAGTATAGTTCAAAAACACAACAGTAACATTTACTATAAGTCACAATAGTATTTATGCACGTGGGTTTTAACGCATGTGGGTTAAAACTGTAAGTTAAAAAACAGTATAGTGTGGTCTCTATAGTAAACAATATTTTTTTTCACCACAACATATATTTTTGATTTAGGCTAAAATAAATTTTAAAGTTTGAACCGAAGCTAAATTATACTGTGAGAAAAACTACTAATTTAGCTACAAATTAATGTGGTTTAAAGGATGATTTTTATCAGTGTAGTGTGAAGGAAGCAGGAGAGAATGAAAAAAAAGCAACGGATTAAGGTCGAGATCAGTATGTGAGCCAAATAGCCTGAAATGCACTCCAAGATCTGACACAAGCCAGGCAGGAGGAAGATCAGCAGAAGGGAAAGAGCGCTGGACGTCCCATGACAGGGAGCTGGTGCGTGATGGAGGGGTCATGGCGTTACACGCTCGTCATCATTATGTAGCTCAGCATCAGCATGTTGCCTGAGAGCCGCTGTAATTATGAGAGCGTGCCGGCCTGATGGCCCCGTTGTGGCCTGTTAGAAAAGCCTGAGTAAGCTGGATCAGGACAACACGCGAGCAAACACACACACACTACCTACAGCAGATGGAGGCCAGAGGGAGAAACGAGGAGAGCGAAAGTCATATGATAAAAGAGATCACATTTAAAGGTTTCGTACACCTCAAAATGAAAATTCGGACATAATTTCCACATTCTAAACCCATAATAAAACTGCTCATCATTGGAAGTCAAGTGAAGATATTTTATATAAAAATTGAGAATTCATTGAAAGTCTGTTCACCCAATATTCAGACGCTTTAAAATGAGATAACAAAAATACATCAATAATTTGAGAAAATTGAGAAGTTTATTCCAAGTCATCTGAAGAGATGGGATCGCTAAGATGAACAGATTTAATTTGAGCTTTAATAGAGAGGAGCAGGAATAATGTCATAACAATAATTCACAGTAGATTCATTCAAGAGTTTCCTATGAGCTTGTATTCAATAAAAAAAGTCCTGTGGCAAACAGATCAGCAACAATGTAATGCAGATTAGGGCTGCACAGTATTGGAAAAATCTAGCATTGTGATATTTTTTTAATTTTGCGATATATATTGTGATATGAATACAATTTCACCAGGTGACTTAATATCTTTATTTGGAAATAATTTTTAATTCTATACCAATTGGGAAGATTCTGCAGTGGGAGTGCATCTCCATAAAAATCTAATAAACAATCTATCAATTTCCCTGACACATTTTCGTAGTGGTCTGTGCTATTTGCAGTGCATATCTATTATAGGTGGGCATAGATAATTTTTTAAATGCTAGATTAATCTAGATTAAAATGGCTCATTTGAATTCTGCCAAAGGCATTTAGATTATGTGTGCTACCCTAATAAAAAGTCGGGTTTCTCAAGCCAGTTGGCGCATTACACCAGGGGCTCATCTCCTGTTTCCAAAATGCATCACAAATTGCTTGAGAAACTGTTCTACTATGATAATTGGTGATTTAAATAAATGATGTTCAATAAGACATAATTGTGTTTACTAACTGTTTATTCAGTTAAACATGAATTTTGAACTGTAGGCCTACATAAGCTCCAAACAGCGATTTCATACTTGCATTTGATGTACATTAAGAAAATGCTGCTTCGCAAAGGCAAGTTCAGAGCCCTGACGATGTGTCAGGTAAGTATGTTAAGTATGTTTACATGGGCAACAATACTTTAATATGATTTTAATATTATTAAAACAATAATCTGATTAATAGTCTACCATGTAAACAGCGATTTTTATTTACCTTAATGCGACTAAAGTCATAACTGAACTAAACAGAAATGGAATTAAGATGTGGAGTATGCATATATTAGTGGCATTACTGACAAACTATTACCGTCATGTAGGACTTTTTGCCATATTTTCTGTCAGTAAAGGACCACACAGACGCACACACACACATCGCGAAATGCGGAAGTTTTTTTCTTTCCATTTGGCCTGCATTATTCAATTCCATAACACTCTCACCAGTCCTTACTCCTTATCTGCGTCTAATACCCCAGTTTGTCACGGCGGTATGAATGAAATGTTCATGAGTTAAAGTGAAACTGCTTAACTGCAGTTAAAGTCAGGCATCCTGCTGATTTGATTCAGAAGGGCACTTTTTTTGTCAGACGGCTCACCAGTTAGGTATACATCCGCGCTAACATATCAAGGTGAAAGCCACCATAACATGTGTAGAATAGACCCAGCTCCCAACCCAACTTTGAGAATAGATTAGCGGCGATATTTTTTTAATCGCACCATAAGAGTCTCGCGTTAAAGCAGCACGTTAACGCCGATAACGGCCCACCACTAATATCTATATTTGGATGTGTTGTGAGTATTTTCATGCACAACAATCTATAAATACAATCAAGAAAAATATACAATTGAAATAAATGTTTTATCATTTCCCGAGTCTAACATTAATCAAGTACAGTAAATGAATGCTAAAAATAAAATTAAATAAAATGAATCACTGTTAGGGGCGCAAGTGGTAGAATTTCTTATACCTGAATGCTTTTAAAATCCTTATACAATCACAAGCTTTAAATAGAGATGCAAATACTAAATTGTGATACAAACTCAACATTGCATATTGGTGATGTGACAATTGCGAATGATCACAATGCAATATCAATGCTGAAACGATACATTGTGCAGCTGTAATGTAGATAATGTTTCATGTGGAGCAAATTAAGAAAGCATAGTCAAGTTATGTCGTGCGTACCAATACTATATTGTAAAAAAAGCAAACAAAAAAAACACAACATCAGTTTGTTCTTCCAGGATCTGACATCATTTTCGCACCACTCCATTCATATTTAAACAGTTAGGGCTCATTCACACTACATGAGTCTTTGTTTCTAAAACACTAAAGAATGGGTTTTAAAAAAATGCACGGTCCACACAATGAGATATTATAAAAAATAATGTAATAACAAAAATAACTGACCCATTAGAAATAGGAAAACAACATGCTTTGATAAGCACTTGAAGAAACGTTATATAATTCACGATATTCTGCACAAAGCCACAATGAGCGCATCTTCCGCCATGATACAACGGTAAATAAAACAGCTGTCATGCCAACTTTCTACTACAAACAGAAGCTGGCAGCTGTTGCCCCACCTCTGAGCTCTTCTGATTGGTCCACTGCATTTGGATTTGACAGTGATAAGCTGTGCAGCACGCGAAAGTTGAAGACCTTTCAACTTGAAACTGCATCTAAAATAATGTGCGTTGTGCTTTTATATGGAAGATTATGGAAGATTCGAACGTTACAGTCAAACATGTCCATCAAACAAGTGTTTAATTTGAAAAACAATTATAAAGTAGCGAGTTGAAAATGAAAAAGAATTCTGTGTGAATGGCTCCTTATTAGGATGCACAGAAATTTTAATTCTTCTCTTTCGGCTGAAAATCATGACAAAAATTCTCTGCATCCCTTAATATTATACAGTTAAGAAGAGGTCTGGGAATGCCAAGTAAACTTTAAACTATCTAAACTACAAGTAAACTATCTCTTTAAAAATATATTACATATTAGATATTAATACAAAGATATTAGAGATGCTCAGATGGATTGCAATAATCACACTGACTTGATAGGTTGTCACTAAATGTGGCCGATCTCACAAACTGAACTCAATTAAATGAAAGAAAACATGCAAGGACCATTGTAAATTAATAGGGCTTGAGTGTATGATGCTACCAAAATCAACCACAATGCCCATGTTTCTTTTAATGAGCACATTGTGACTGAATTCATATGTGAAAGCAAATGAAAAGCAAAAAACAAATCGCTGCATTATATTTAGATGTGAACAATGCTTCAGATTCATGTTTATGCATGACTTTGCAATGATGATAAAATAACCAATCGTACTTATCTGTTAGGCTAATGAACAAAGTAGCCAATCAGATGCTTTAGATTACTCACTGATGAAAATACCCGGGTTTTGTTACATGTGCGGATTTTAAACAACAGTGTGCTGAATTGATACAAGCAAGCAATTCATTTTGCAGCTTGCAGTGATTATAAAGGCAGCTTTTGCAGCTTGTGTTAGACTGCCATTGACTGATATGTTTTCTTTATAATATGATGTGTCATTTCTCTAAACACAAAAGCATATGGAGAAAAGGCTTCTGTTTGTTTTTAAAGTCAGTCACTGCATTATGTTTAAATACATCTTATGGGTTGCAGTTATGTTGTTTGACATTGTCTTGCGTGCTCTTTAATGAGCAAAGTATCATAACATTTTTTTCAGGCCTTTATATTATTTACTGTAAAATGAATAAATGTTGTGAAAGTAAAATAGATAACATTACTGAAAATAATATATGTTTTATCTGTGGTTAATGAGTTTATATATGAGCAACATTACACGAGTAGTAGCGATACGGTTGTATATCGGCACTGGTGACTCAAGGTCGCAGTACCATAGTGTCCCACCAGTGATGATATACAGCCACATCGCAATGCTACAAGTGTGATATTGCGCTTATACAACAGTTCGAAGGCATAATCGTGTATATAAAAAAGAAAATCAAACATGGAAACATGGAACAATCCTTTTGTATGAGAAACTACTTTCTTCTGCCAATCATTCACATCTGCAGCTGGCCATCAGAATAGCAGGTGATTTTGCTCACATTTTAAGATTATAAGGCTGAACGGCATAAAATGCCATCAGTCTAGAGACATTTCCCAATATTTTTTCTGTTGCAATTAGGATATCACAATAATTAACCCCAAAAAAGCCAAAGCAAACACTACCAGATTACTATGGTATAAATACAGCACTACAAAATACAAAAGAGAGAGATTGACTTAGAATGTCATGTACTTATTCTGTAATGATTTGTTCAGCTGTAGTTTAAAACATACACAGAACTTTTTCTTTCCAAAGGACTTATGTCGCCATCTTGTGGCTTTACGTCAACTGTCTTTGCTCTGCTCAGTATGGCAGGCTGGCCACCAACGCACTGAATCTCAGAAATTATGAATATTTAATATAGGTACTATTCTTATAAATAAACTGCATAGTTGCAATCTAAACAACTACATTCTTGCCTAAAAATGCCTCAAAATACATTATGTTGTCCAACAGCTGCAATATTTGTCAAACTGTAGTCCTGCTTGCCACTCGTGCTGGCAGAGTAATACACAAGGGTGAAGAGGCTGTACAAGTGCTGATATCTCATGGCTATCAGCTAATCAGATTGGAGAACCAGACAGAACTGTAGTATAAATCACTATATACTATACAGTATGTGTGTGTGTGTGTGTGTGTGTGTGTGTGTGTGAGTGTGTGTGTGTGTGTGTGTGTGTGTGTGTGTATTGTATATAGTGTTTTTATAACACATTATTAACCTCAGATAATTTATACCATTTGTGGGTTTTTAGATAGTTGAAGTCTGAATTACTAGTCCCCCTGAACTTATAGAACTATTAGCCACCTCTGTATTAGATTAGATTAGATTAGATTAGATTAGATTAGATTAGATTCAACTTTATTGTCATTACACATGTACAAGTACAAGGCAACGAAATGCAGTTTAGGTCTAACCAGCAGTGCAATAGCAGCAAGTGCAGGATAAAGGTATAAGTTATAAGGGTATAGGTATAAAGGATAAGGTTAACTTAGGTTAACTAGGCAAGTCATTGTATAGCGATGGTTTGTTCTGAAGCCAATCAAAAAAATAAATTGCTTAAAGGGGCTAATAATTTTGACCCTAATTCTTTTTTTTAATAATAACTGCTTTTATTCTAGCCAAAATAAAACAAAGACTTTCTCCAGAAGAAAAAATATTATAGGAAATACTGTGAAAAATTCCTTGCTCTGTTAACCATAATTTGGGAAATAATTAAAAAAGAAAAAAAATGTACAGGAGGCTAATAATCTTTCTAACTAATAAAATTTATTAAGGGTTTGAAACCATTAATCATGAGGATGATTGAATGATAACAGAATTTCCAATTTGTGTTGAACTATCCCTTTAAGAGATAAATACATATGTAGTTTTCTTTTCATTCTTTCTCTCTTAAATAAAATACACGCATAAAATATTCAACAAGCAACCAGTGTAAGAAGAATAGGCACAGTCCAAGTGCACAATGCTTCTCTGTAAAAGCACACAGCAGATTTGATCTCTTTTATATCTGATGTTTTAATAACACTACACCTGTTTGAGAGAATCTTCCGTGCACAGCGAGATTCAAGAGGCAGCCCTTTTACAAAACACAGTTATTCCACAGGCCCGTGTGATCCACTTACTAGATAGTAAGTGAGAGATAGATGGAAAGATGGAAAAAGAGGGAGAGGAGGGAGAGAAAAATCGATGAGGCGCTATTTTTGAGCTTTAAACCTGGATATCAATACATGCATGGCTCCTTTTCAAGGCTGAATGCATTATCAGAAGGCTGAAGATTGTAGCAATATTCCTGACTTTAAAGAGCACAATATCACCTCATTCTCACTCTCTGACTTTCATTTCGCACAAGTTTTTTTCTTTTTTTCAAGATGGCTTTTTAAAGGGAAGGTTCATCCAGAAATGGACTGCCTGTCTTCATTTACTGTCCTTTTTGATGTATGAAACTTATACGAGTTTCTTTCTTTCATGGTACACAGATAGAGAAGCTTTGAAGAATGTTCATTCATTCATTCATTTTCTTTTTGGCTCAGTCCCTTTATTAATCTAGGGTCGCCACAGCGGAATGAACCGCCAACCTATCCAGCATATGTTTTATGCAACGGATGCCCTTCCAGCTGCAACCCATCACTGGGAAACATTCATAAACGCTCATTCACACACATACACTACGAACAATTTTAGCTTATTCAATTTCAAAAACCTATACCGCATGTTACTGGACTGTGAGGGAAACCGGAGCACCTGGAGGAAACCCAACCCAAACGCAAACACGGGAGAACATGTAAACTCCACACAGAAATGTCAACTGACCCAGCCAAAGCTCGAACCAGCGACCTTCTTGCTGTGAGGTGATCGTGTTACCCACTGCGCCACCGTGATGCCCTGAAGAATGTTCAAACTGTGGTTTTTCCTACAATGCACGTGGATGGGGACCGACCTAATTTGACTAATAATTCCTGTTTTGGGGTCCTTAACTGTTATCTTTTTTAATAGTTCTTTTAATAGTAAAAAAGGGGCCTACTGTATATATTTTAAGTGTTCTTAAGAGAATACGGCGATGTCTAATATGTTTTTTCCTTTTTAAACAGTCGCTTGCACTAAAAAAAAGACATTTAAATAAGTTAAAACAACACAATTCTTGAGTTTTTTGGGGATAACCTCATAGTTTTTTATTCAATCTAGTTAAATTTGTAAAAACGTATAAGTTAACTTAATTTCATGTTGTCCCAACACAAATCGATTGTATGGAACCCAGCATTTTTTACAATGGGCTCTGAATGAAAAAAAAACAAAAACTGGCAGGAATAATTTGTTCTTGAGTCAGAACAGTCAAATTGTTTGAGAGTTAAATGGTCTTCCCAATTTCTGGGTTTTGAACAGAGATACTAAGTAACAAATATTGTTTTTTTAGCAACAAAAACAGTTTCCTCATCCATCAACCAGCTTTTTTTTTCAACAATTAGGCATTTAGATTGATCAAAATAAAGACATTTTTTATCAATGCAAAAATCCTGGGAGAACAACACAAAAGAGCCTTGTTTAAGACAGTTTTTAAAATGGAGTTAACTTGTTAACAAAGGTTCGGCAATGGGACCACGCCTCACTTTGCCTCCCTAACCAATCACCTACTTTCTAAAACTTATTTAGGGCAGACCAGCCCTCTAGCACTATTCCTCTCGTTCTCTCGAATCCACCCTCCCTCCCTCTATTTCCTTGCTTTCATTAACAATCCTATAACCGTCTCTTCCCTAATCGGAGGGTCCAATCACTCTACCAAAATACTACAGAGATGATACCCCACTCTGAGTCTCTGGGCATCATCGTATGATGCCTGATCAATTACCTACCTGTTCACGGTTTATCCTCTTACTTCCCTTCCCCTTTATCCCACTGTTGCCTTACCATCCCTATCATCCCTACAATAAAGTATAGCTCAAAATGTGGCGTGGTCCATGATGGTGAACATTTATCATAGTAAGGGAATACTAATAATTAATTGACATTTATTTCTGAATATTCATATGATGCTAAAAACTAAAGACTAGTGCTAAAAAAATCAGCTTCAGCTTAACAAGAATAAATTCCATTTTCAAATATATTAAATCAGAAAACACTTCCAATATTGTACATAATAGATATACATTTATAACGTTAATTCGTTCATTTTCCTTTGGCTAAAGGCTGATTTATACTTCATGAGTATGGTCTGGCGCAGCCTTCACGCGGTCGTATACTGTAGCACAAGCTCTGTGATTGGTCAGCTTGGTAGCTGTGAGCAGTGTGGGCGGTGCTGAGAGCTGCTCGAACCTGTTGGAGCGAGTGTTTACGTTTACGTATCGAGTTCAGATGGAAAGCTTTGAGTTGTTTTTACCTCATGATAAGTTGCTGCCTCTGAATGAGCGAGTTTTAGCTACTTGTACATTAAGGTAGCGTTCAGAAAAAACAAAACACCAACGAAGAAACTCGACACAGACGAACATAAAAACCCACTGCCAATTAGCATTTCGGAAGTGTGGGATAGATTGCACAGGAGGGGCAACGGTGCCTGTGACCGAAAAGAAGGGAACCCTGCCATTTTAATATTTATTTCAAAGTGTTTTCATGCATAAATAAAATGAAAGCACAGAATAGATTCACATTTAAAAGCAAGGTCGCCCCTAGTGGTTCGGCGGTATGGGTTGCATATAGGGAGGATCTGCCTTTTAATGTTTATTGCCACCTTTCATTGATAGATTGAAAACACGGGACAATTATGGGAAAATACCCATTCGGGATGAGATAGAATTGTAAAATCCTGGGAAAAACGGAAGTGTTGACAGGTATGGTAAGGACTCAAACCTGTGAGTCAACAGTGCTAACCACCGAGCCACCATGCCACCCCAAAATTTATAGCAAAATTGTCACAATATTTTTTGTATTACAGTTTATACTGTTTTTTTGCCTTCTTGAGACTTGAAACCCTAAACTTTTGAAAGCTAAATGAATGCTAAATCTTAGACGAATGATGTCTAGAGATGTGATATGTCATCTGAGGACACTAAAATGCAGCAGAAACAGAAACCAAGTGACTGGAAAAAACGAAACCGCTCATTGCTTGTTGCATTCACAGCTGTTTAGCAGCAACTCAGATTTACATGGAAGACATTTTTATTGCTTGTCGCCTTTTTCCTGTCACACCAGGTTAAGACACGGTGTAAACGTACAGACAGGACTGAGTTGGCCAGGAGTCTGTTAGTACTGAGGAGACAGAGAGAGAGAGAGAACGAGAGAGAGAGAGACTTTAAGGGAGAGAGAGGTATAGATGAAGTCATCCATCATCCCTCTGTCTTTGGGTCTGACACCGAGCCGCACGCTACACCCCACAAATCACACAGCAACTGCCAGAGTTGCAGGCTGCCCTCTCCAATCTCTCTCTTCCTATTCTCTCTCTCTGTCTTGTCAGTTGCTTTTACACCCCCCCCCCCCCCCCAAGCCCTCTGCCTCTGCCTCCTTCAAACATAAAACACACACTAACACACACACACACACACACACACACACACACACACACACACACACACACACACACACACACACGCACACACACACACACACACACACACACACACACACACACACACACACACACACACACACACACACACACACACACACAGACACACACACAAACACACACACTGTATCCAAGAGGAATCACATATTCTCTTTCTCATCCTCCCTAACCTCTCCAGCTGAATTTCTGCAGCTATTGCTCGCCTTTTCTCTCTCTTAGGGAAACAAGAAAAGTTCCGCAACAGCGGGGGAACAAACACCAAGCACATTATTGAGGAAAATACCCTGAGCTTAGCAAAACTACACTACTAAACAACACTGTTTACACATTATTTGTGTGTGCACTGTGAGTGTTTGTCGCTGTATAAAAGTGGGATTGTTTTTAAAGGAATAGTCATGGCAGCATTTGGTAATTGTAATGGAAAATAATTTTGAACCAACCCCTACACCAACACCCCCCCCCCCCCCTCCAAGCAACCCCCCCCCCTTTTTTTTCTCTTTGGGGTCATGTATACTGGGAAATCAATATTTGCTTGATCTTTTAAATTGAATGAAGTTTCAGACTGCTTCAGTATGAAATTAGCCCTTTGTTCACTTCATTTTCTCATTTTAAAGACGATGATGTGCAGGCTAAAACAGTAATGCTGTTATTATTATCTGTTATTATGTATGTATTGAGTATTTATCTGTTTAACCTAAATGTCCATCTATGAAGGATTCTTAAAGTTTTTAAAATCATTTTAATATGCAAACTATTAGCCAGTCAGTGGCTATTTACTTCTGAAGGCTCATTCATACCAGGACAAGATTATTGTGTGCAGTTATCGCTGACATTTAATGTCTCATGACTAAACAAACAGTGCTGTTTGAGTTCACACCAACACACAAAACGGCATGCATAAAAGCGTAAAATACAATGTTTTTTTTTTTGGTTTGACGTGCCATTTTAAAAGCTTGCCAACCAATGATAATGGTGCCTTATTTACATGCCATGAGCTACTGAAACAACAGTAAAACATGACATGGTGGTGCTCACAAAATTAGTCTAGCCGGGAACACAGGAATTGCTGATCAAATAGGATTCAATGGTAAGTTTTACTTCATTTTCTTTCATGGCTTACAACCTTTTCCCGCAAATTTAGCTTAAGGTGTGTGTTATAGTGGAACTTATACAGGTCTCGTCTATCAAATCTGATCTTTAATTTGAATTTTATATTGGATTCAAGTCAGGTGATTGGCTGGGCCATTGATTTTCTTTCTCTGAAAGCATTTGGGAGCATTTCTTTGGCTATGTTTTGGATCATTGTTTTGCTATAATGTCCGCCCTGGTTTCATCTTCATCATCCTGCTAATGTAGATGTTTGACTGAAGTAACTAATATTCATTTACACTGAGGAATGGCAGAGGGTTGCTGAAGATCTACTGAGAGATTTCAGCTGCTGTCTGAGCTTTCACTGCCTTTCTACACCTCCCTTTCTTCATGTGTTCAATACCATTTCACTGTGTCATTTTATTTTATTATGTATAACTTTATTTGTTAACTAATTAATTTATTTTCTTTGCATATATGGATTTCTTTGGTTGTTACCAACATCCACGGAAAATTTAAAGGCACATTTGGAAAAGTTCAATATTTATTTTCCCCACTGTATAAACAAGAAAATACACAAAACACACAAGAGGTGCGTCGCAAACCACATACTTATGCACTATTTTACACCATTTTGTAGTATAAATAGTGTAAGTAGTGCGTTCACACTGAAA